>NC_082662.1:179556688-179860516 GCF_025265405.1 Mesoplodon densirostris | reverse complement strand
AATTGACCTCAAAAAATATATCTAAGTCAAGCTAATAAGAAGGTAAGTACCTTATTCTGAATGTAGAAAAACCATTGGCTGTAACACACAATAGAAGAGAAGAAACCAAAGCCCACTCTTCCACTCTTGCAGAGAAGATGTTCAGTAAAGTCACAAGTTTTAAAATGTAAATGTAAGCAATGGCTTCATTAATTGAGCAATGTGAACAGACTGCTAAGTTAAACCCCATTGTTCATTTTCAGGAATAAATGGTTTAGCTTTTAAAGACATCATATGGAAAGTGAGAACAAGGGAGTTTTCAACATTTAAAGGAACTTTCTTGAGAAGCTCTTTGAGTACCTCCCACTGGATTTTATCACACAGCTAAGAGATGCATACATCTCTTCAAGCAGAATTGAGTTTTTCTCCCTTCAAGGAGTTTTGTAGACAATAAATAAACAGACTGGATTAGTTTAGCGGGCATCAGGTGAAAAACCTAAAATTACTTTTAAATTTAGTTTCTGACAATGCTCTTGAAGCCATTATGATTTTTTTTAAGTTGTAGGTATTGGCTTAGGGAAGATATAAAATTTATGCATATTTTTGGAAGAGTTTATAAATCCATGCTTATTTTTTCTTTCTCAGCAAATAAGAGAGATAGACAAATTTCAGAATTACCAGGAGCAGACAGAGAGGAAAAAGTAAGATAAAGGAGACTATATGAAGAAAAGAACTGACAGTACAGACTTTTTAACTCATTTTTTTTCCATATACACCTTGTTATTGAAAGTGAATGGTATGAACCTATATTAACCCCAAAGTGCATGGAATGTGAGACTGGAGGGAGAATTTGCAAATATGCTTTCTCAAAAGGATTACCTTCTTTTTGTGGCAATGTTATTTGAACACCTACTGCTGGCTATCAAGATTCAAACTGTTCTTTTATGAACACCCCCCTCACCTAACCCAATGAATATATTCAAGAAAGAATACAAGGAAAGAAATGCTATGTCTAAGTTTCTCTCCTTCCTATTATGAATGGGAAAGTCGGGCTTTTGTTATTTCATCAGGAAAGTATAATTCATATGTAATTAGAGGAAACTGCACTCCTTATAGTATAAGTATCTCATTCATTTTCTCTCTCTCTCTGTCTCTCTCATACACACACACACACACACACACACACACAACGCATGGTTCTGGGTAGGATTAATTCGTTACTTTGATTGCCACATGCACTCATTGTTTTCTTTCCTCATCAACAATAGGCCAGCACCTACAACACAGTAAGGATGTAGGAGCTGGGGAGACAGTACTCAAAGTAACACTCATTACACTCAAAGATTTCCTAATCTCTTCGTGAACAGGGATACAGTGTGTCTGGGGTGTATGTGTGCCTGTTGCCATTCTCTACACAGAATAGTTTCTTGTTCACAGAGGCTTTTCAAGAACTATCAGTGAATTAAGTTTGTTTCACTGATTGCACCTCCATTTCTACGTTTATCCAGGGCAGAGGTTAGTGATTCTAAAACAAAATACCTTGGAGACATTCTTATCCTTAGTAAAAATTCTCAAAATTAAAATTTCCACCTTAAATGGTTTTCTTATTAATTTAATAAATGTGTATTGAGCCCCTATTATGGGTGAAGCACTTATACTTGATAGATTATGATAAAGAGACATGTGCACCCACACATAAAGGATGACAGATAAAGTCCCTGCTGCTCTGGAGTAGATGATGGGCTTGGGGGCTCCATTTTCTTTTCTGAATACAAACTAAGAATAACATAGAGACTTCCCTGGTGGCGCAGTGGTTAAGAATCTGCCTGCCAATGCAGGGGACACAGGTTCGATCCCTGCTCTGGGAAGATTCCATATGCCACAGAGCAACTAAGCCCGTGCACCACCACTACTGAGCCTGCACTCTAGTGCCTGCGAGCCACAACTACTGAGCCCGTGAGCCACACCTACTGAAGCCCGCATGCCTAGAGCCCGTGCCCCACAACAAGAGAAGCCACCACAATGAGAAGCACACACATTGCAACAAAGAGGAGCCCTTGCTCACCACAACTAGAGAGAAGCCCTTGTGCAGCAATGAAGACCCAATGCAACCAAAAATAAATAAATAAATAAGAATAACAGTATGAAGCAGTAGTGAGTAATCCTGTCAAAGGCCCACAAACAATGATGTAAGATGCTTAGGTATTTTAAGCAGTTGCCAAACACTAGAAAATTGACTCAGCGCTTGATAGACCACTTTGTGAAAACAAAAATAAATAAGCAAAACCAAAAGTTAAAATAAGAACAAAAAGGATATTGCACCTCAGTATTACCTACCCATGACTACTTCATTGTAAGCTCCCTTGCTTGTAATTGTAGTGTGGTTGTATTACAGTTTCTAGTTATTACTTTGGTTTATTTTCCCACAGACAAGTTAATATTGATTTAGGATACATGGTGATCTCAATGAATACATTTCATTTCCTTTTTCTCTTTTTTTTTTTTTGCGGTACGCAGGCCTCTCACTGTTGTGGCCTCTCCCGTTGCGGAGCACAGGCTCCGGACGTGCAGGCTCAGCGGCCATGGCTCACGGGCCCAGCCGCTCCGCGGCATGTAGGATCTTCCCAGACCGGGGCACGAACCCGTGTCCCCTGCATCGGCAGGTGGACTCTCAACCACTGCGCCACCAGGGAAGCCCCCTTTTTCTCTTTTTATAGACAAAATTTGACACCATGCAACAAAAATACTCAAGCCCATTACTTTTCCTCCCTCAAAACCTAGGAATGGCAGGAGACGGAGTCAAGTTATCCCCTAAACATTATATAAATCAAGGCACAGCCACATAACAAAACTGTATTTAGCCGAGCTGCTGATGGTAAGCAGGTTTATCTCAGGGGCATTTGGAAACAGATGATATCTTGGCTCTTACCAATGACAGAGAGAATTCTGTGAGGCTCTGGGTTCATGCTGAGTGACTGCCAGTGAGTCCATTTAAACAAACGAGTGTTTTTCTCTTTTCTTATGAGAGACTGAGCCCTTCATGTCACGTTTTCTTTTCACAAGTTTCCGGTTACTTTAGTCCCTTTGTAGAAGTCCTACCTTAGATTTCAAATCTATCTATGTGTGTTATACATGTCAACATATATATTCAAAAGTTAATTGGGGACTGCTGAGAAATATTTTCAGAACTATAAAGTCCCAATTATAAAAGTATTTCAATTAAACAAAATTAAGAGAAAGGTAATAAACTTGAAAATGATGTTTAACGCATGTTACAGAGTTGTAATCTTTGATCCATAAATTGCTCTTATAGCTACAAGAAAAACACCAATGTTCACAAGAAAAAAATTAATGAGCAAAGGATGTGGACAGTTCCTAGAAGAGGAAACACAGGTTGATAACTAATAAAAAAAATACTGTTCATTGTCAGTAATAAACAATAAATCCAATTATTACAAAGCAACAAAATATATTACATTGCCTTTATGTTAAAACAACCCTAAAATTCCAGAAGCTTAAAATCATGGTGATTAATTTCTTATTCTTGTTGTATGTCATCCATAGGTCGGGTGAGGGCTCTGCTTAGGACTCTCAGTACCTTCAGACCAGACCTCAGGTGGTACAATGACTTTGCCAGAAAAACAGAGGCCTTTTCTGTGGTTGTCACTGACTACTGAATACTCTAGCTCAAAAATGACACAGGTCACTTTGATTCAAAACTTATTGAGCAGAACTGTTCAAATGGCTCCAGTTAACCATAGGTTTCCAGAATTAGTTAGAGGTTTAAAAGTATTTGATAGGGCTTCCCTGGTGGTACAGTGGTTGAGAATCTACCTGCTAATGCAGGGGACATGGGTTCGAGCCCTGGTCTGGGAAGATCCCACATGCCGCGGAGCAACTAGGCCCGTGAGCCACAACTACTGAGCCTGCACGTCTGGAGCCTGTGCTCCGCAATGAGAGGCCATGACAGTGAGAGGCCTGTGCACCGCGATGAAGAGTGGTCCCCACTTGCCACAACTAGAGAAAGCCCTCGCACAGAAACGAAGACCCAACACAGCCAAAAATTAAAAAAAAATAATTAATTAAAAGAAGGCTCAACATTAAAAAAAAAAGTATTTGATAAGTAGCAATAATGACAACTGCACTGCCATTCCCTTTTTCCCTTTATTTTTCTCCATACTATGGGATCACTTCTAAGTTATATTATTAACTTACTTATTCTTTTCATTGTCTATGTTCCTCCCCCATGCCCTTTTGCACCGAGAAAGTAAACTCCATGAGAGCCTAAGGGCATAGACATTGTCTATCTTGTTCCTCACTGTATCCCCAACACCTAGAACACGGTCTGGTTCATAATAGTTGCTCAGTATAGAATTGTTAAAAAATAAAGAATGTATTTTTAAAACTCCATCTGGTTCATTTTTTAAAAATTCTAGCATAATCCCAAACGCTAGCAAGAAATGTAGATGGATATTTGTATATACAGCTAGTTAATCAGAAATCTGGGTTCACACTTTCTGGAAATCAATGTGGCAATATGTAACACGAGTCTTAAAAGAGTCAGACAGTTTGTTAAAACGATTTCTCCTTTAAGAATCTCTCCTAAAGAAATAATCATAAATGTGAGAAATTGTTTTAAAGAAAAATGTTCATTTTAGAACCATTAAAATGGTAATGATTTAAAAACAATCTAAATTTCCAATGACAACATTATGATGAAATGCATTGGTACGTCTATTTAAACATTTGCTATTCTATCACTGAAAATTAATGTTATGAAGAAAATACTCATAATTCGATGCATATGTGGCCTGAGTTAGTAAACATATACACTAGCTAAAGAAAAAATTAGGGAGAAATTTCCTAATCGGAGGCAGACAGAGCTTTCGTTTCCACCTTACCTTCCTATTGCAAATACCTAGAACTGACCAATGAATTAATAAATCCATAATTGCAATAAAAATTAAGAGAAAGTAACAGTAAAATATAACCTTTGAGGAAACTTAAAGAAGGAAAGCAAACAGGATCTGACTGACAAAGAGAGAAGCAGAGCCTAAAATGTGCACACAAGCAAGCTTCAAAGAAGATGGAGCTGTTCTGGGCATCCTCAAAGTGCACATGAAACCTTATAAAGAGCAGTGAGGGCCTAGGCCCATGTCTGCGTGATTAGAAAAGAAAGCTAGGCTGGCTCCCCCGCCCTCGGCCTGGTTATTAAGCGATTGACAACAGAACTGTTTATTCCCAGACTGCAGCAGTGTTTACTCAAACAGGCAGGTGAATTCAGACGGGAGAGGAGTCAATACCCTTTATCTTTCAGCCCTTTGACAGTGGCACTAACCTCTGCAATTCCCCCAAAGCTGTGGTTTGCTTTGCAGGTACAGCTTTGGTCAGGGCATAGGGGAGAGGACATTTCAAAGGTTTCTTTTTTTTTTTTTTTTTTTTTTTTTTGTGGTACGCGGGCCTCTCACTGTTATGGCCTCTCCCGTTGTGGAGCACAGGCTCCGGACGCACAGGCTCAGCGGCCATGGCTCACGGGCCCAGCCGCTCCACGGCACGTGGGATCTTCCCAGACCGGGGCACGAACCCATGTCCCCTGCATCGGCAGGCGGACTCTCAACCACTGCGCCACCAGGGAAGCCCCCAAAGGTTTCTTTTATTTGGCCCTTCCTAATTAACAGCTCTTATCAAATAAACATGAATGCACTTAGCAACACAGTTTCAAATTATGTTATATAATAAAAAAAAGACAGAAGTATATGGATAAATTTTAAAAGACACAGTCATAGGGGCTTCCCTGGTGGCGCAGTGGTTAAGAATCCACCTGCCACCTGCCAATGACGGGGACATGGGTTCGAGCCCTGGTACAGGAAGATCTCACATGCCGTGGAGCAACTAAGCCCGTGCATCACAACTGCTGAGCCTGCGCTCTAGAGCCCACGTGCCACAACTACTGAAGCCTGTGCACCTAGAGCCCGTGCTCCACAACAAGAGAAGCCACTGCAATGAGGAAGCCCTCGCACCACAACGAAGAGTAGCCTCTGCTCTCCACAACTAGAGAAAGCCCGCGCAGCAACAAAGACCCAACGCAGGCAAAAAAAAAAAAAAAAAAACCCTTCTAAAAAAAATATACACAACCATAAAGAATAGTCCTGCTATAAATTCTGGACTTGGGAAATAGCCACAGAATGGATCTACAGTCCTCCTGGACCCACTGTGAGACTGATGTAAGCCCAGACTCCTTTACCATCACCTGACTTTCACAGGCCCCACTTTGACCTGTGCACTCCAGTGGCATTTTGTCAGTTCTGTGCTGGTGTTTAATAACTCCCAAAACTTCTGAACATTTTCATTTCTCTCATGCACAGTTCTCCTGGCAAGCTGTTTCAATTCCCTCCACTGAAGTCTTAGAAGAAGATTTACTTGTGGCTATGCTTTCAGGGAGATTTCTTAAAAGGATCTGGACTCCCTGTCAATCAAGGGGCTCTGAGACCTGGGTAAGAGGCAGTAAATCCCTACTAGTTACTTGAGTCAATTTCTGCTTAGATGACCTAGAATTTTACAACTTAGGTAGATCAAGCAGTACCTTAATGTGCCACCTATTTTATTTCTAAAAACACCATGATCAATTTGCCACCATCACAGATGCTGCGGCCAAGAATCCTCTGATTACCACTGTTTTATTATGGTTTATTATGGTAAATGCAGCCACCTTGTTGTTATCTTGTGCCACCTTACGTTTCTACTTGGTCTCTACCACTCTCGGTCCCACCGTTCTTGCAAAACAAGGGAAGCAAATTCCACTGTGGCATTTTCACTTTCTTACTGTGTTAGTTTTCTAGGGCTGCCATAACAAAATACCACAGACTGGATGGCTTAAACGTAGAAATTTATTTCCCACATTTCTGGAGCCTGGAAGTCTAAGGTGTTGGCAGTTTGATTTCTCCTGAGGTCTCTCTCCTTGGCTTGCAGATGACCATCTTCTTGCTGTGTCCCTACATGGCCTTTTCTCTGTGTGCATGCATCCTGGTGTCTCTTTTTTTGTTCTAATCTCCTCTTCTTATAAGGACACTAGCCAGATTGGATTAAGGTCCATCCTAATTGTCTCATTTTAACTTAATTAGCTCTTTAAAAGGCCTTATTTCCAAAGGCAGTCACATTATGAGATACTGGGGTTAGGGTTTCAACGTCTGAATTTGGTGGGGAGGGGGGGCACAATTTGGCCCATAACAATTTTCTTGGACATCTGAGGACAACCAGAAGAGAGCTTTTAAAGTTTTTTCATGACTGAATAATATACCTTTACTACACCATATTTTCATGTTCCTTTCATTAGTTGGTGAGAAGTGATATCCTATTGTGGTTTTGATTTTCATTTCCCTGATGATTAATGATAGAACACCTTTTCATGTACCTATTGGCCATTTGTACATTTTCTTTGGAAAAATATCTATTTGAGTCCTCTATTTTTTAAATCAGAGTTGTTGTTGTTATTGTTGTTGAGTTGTATTAGTTCCTTATACATTTTGGATATCAATCCCTTATCAGATATATGGTATGTAGGTATTTTCTCCTATTCCACAGGTTTTTTAAATTTTGTTGATTGTTTCCTTTGCCATGCAGAAGCTTTTTAGTTTGATGTAGTCCCACACGTTGATTTTTGCTTTAGTTTTCTGTGCATTTGGTGTCATATACAAACAAATATTGGCAAGGAAATTTTTCCCTATGTTTTCACCTCAGAATTTTATGGTTTCAGTCTTACATTTAAGTCTTTAATCCATTTTGAGTTAATTTTTTGAGAGTGCTGTAAGATAGCTGTCCAGGTTCATCCTTTTGCATATGGATATCCAGTTTTCTCAACACCATTTATTGAAGAGACTATTTTTTTCCCAACTGTGTGTTTTTGGTGCCCTTGTCAAAGATTAGCTGACTGTATATGAATGGATTTACTTCTGCGCTCTCCATTCTGCTCCATTGGTCTATATGTCCATTTTTATGACACTATCATACTGTTTTGAATACTACAGCTTTGTAATCTAGTTTGAAATCAGGAAGTGTAATGCCTCCAGCATTTTTCTTCTCGAGATTGCTTTGACTATTTGAGGCCTTTTGTGATTACATATGAATTTTAGGATTTTTTTTAATTTCAGTGAAAAGCATCACTGTAACTTTCAAAGTATTCTTATGCATAATTTTTAATTTTATTTTTCCTAAAAATTCTATCTTAAATAGGTTCATTGAGGTAGTATTTTATAGATTTTTAGTTTTCTCTTTGCTTAAGGTTTATATAGGAGAATTAGTAATTGCTCCTTGCATGAGATCCTTGTTTTCTTTTATTAAAAAAGGAATTCCAAATAAATTGATTTAATAGGTTATTTTAATGACTTTCAGACTACTTTTTTTTTTTTTTTTTTTTTTTTTTTGCGGTATGCGGGCCTCTCACTGTTGTGGCCTCCCCCGTTGCGGAGCACAGGCTCCGGACGCGCAGGCTCCGGACGCGCAGGCTCAGCGGCCATGGCCCACGGGCCCAGCCGCTCCGCGGCATATGGGATCCTCCCAGACCGGGGCACGAACCCGTATCCCCTGCATCGGCAGGCGGACTCTCAACCACTTGCGCCACCAGGGAGGCCCCAGACTACTTTTTAAGAAATATTTAACAGATATAAACTGTTTCTCTATGTATACATTATTCATTAAAATATTTTAAAATTTATCAGTAAATATTTACTTAGCACCTCCTATATGCCTAGTACTATATCAGGCACTAGAGCCTGAGGGACAAAAGAAAATGCTAGTTTCTACAATGCATGTAAAACATACACACAAAGTAGCCACAGGAAGCGAGAACTCTGGGATTTATTTGCTATGTATTTATGTACTAATTCATATCTTCTTTCTCCTTAGCAAGAGAACTATAACTTTTCAAGAGAATTTATGTATATATTTACATATATATATGTGTATTTTATATATATATATATATATATATATATAAATAATTTCATTAGCTGGAAATCTCTGGTCTTATAGAGATTTGATTATATTTGACTAAAATCCTAACTCTATGAGTTCTGATAACCCAAAGTCCACCCCATGTTTGGAAGACTTTACTCCTTAATTTCTAGCTTACCTGAGCCTTTATGCTTCTACAACCTTACCAGCCTCTTAATCATTTACACATACACACACAACCAATAAACTAAGGTTTTGTTGGTTTTATTGCTTTACCTGAGATTCAGGAGAAAAAGACAGGGTGACATGGTAGAGCAAGTGGTCTTCCACTGTATCTTTCAGTCAACCCAGCATTTTTCTTCCTCTCCCACTCCCCTCTTATTTCTTCTGGGAAAACTACCTCTTTCTGTCCTATGCAGAACTATCCAGGTTTGACATCAATCAATCATAGTGCTCCACAAATCTCATCTCATCTCATCTTGTTAACCAAGCTTAATAAGCCACTTTCTTGAGAAAGTTGACGCTTTCCTTAAAGAAAATCCTCATGTCCGCTGTACACAGAATAAACTCCTTTCAATTCTGTTACAGTTAAATCTGTAAAAACTGAGTAAGAAGTGGGCACTTTCAAGGGGGTAAACTGTTACAATGAAAATAAATGATTATTCGATTTAAAATGTGACATCATGGATAAGATCACACACGGTTATCAAAATATCCATCTTTTACAGATCAAAACAACAGGTCTCAAACTGACCCATGGGTTTTCAAGCTTTTCTCCCTACTCTCTCTTTCTTCCTTGTCTTCTCCACCTCAGTTAATGGCAACAGTACCACACAGCTGCCCAGCCAAGTAGGCATATTCATCCCTTTCTCCCTTATACTCTACATTCAATAAGTCTGCAAGTCACATCAGCTTTACCATGAACACATATCCTTCATCTAACAATTCCTCAATGTCACTATTGTGGCAACTCTGGCATGAAGCACACTCATTCTTCACCCGGACTGGGGCAATAGCATCCAAGCTGATATAGAGAGAAGGCTTCCAAATATGAGTCAGATTACATCACCTTCAGCCTAAAATCTTTTAATGTTTTCTCATCGTTTTCATTTTTTTTAATTTATTTATTTTTAAATAACAGAAATTTATTTTCTCATTGTTCTGGAACAATTGTTCTGGCTGGAAATAGGAGATCAGGGTGTCAACATGGTCAGTTTCTGATGAAAACTCCCTTCCTGGCTTGTAGACAACTGCCTTCTCATTGTGTCCTCACAGGGATGGTCTCTCCTTAGTGAGTACACACAGAGGGAGAGAGAGAGGGTGAGCTCTCTGGTGTCTCTTCTTTCTTTTTTTTTTTTTGGATGGACCTAGAGACTGTCATACAGAGTGAATTAAGTCAGAAAGAGAAAAACAAATATCGTATATTAACACATATATGTGCAATCTAGAAAAATGGTACAGATGTTCTTATTTGCAAAGCAGAAATAGAGACAGACGTAGAGAACAAACATATGGATACCAAGGGGGTAGGAGGGTGGGGTGGGTGGGATGAATTGGGAGATAGGGATTGACATATATACACTATTGGTACTATGTATAAAATAGATAACTAATGAGAACATACTGTATAGCACGGGGAACTCTACTCAATGCTCTGTGGTGACCTAAATGGGAAGGAATCCAAAAAACAGTGTATATATGTGTACATATATCTGATTCACTATGCTGTACACTAGAAACTAACACAACATTGTAAATCAATTAAACTCCAATAAAAATTAATTAAAAAAAAAAAGAAGAGACATCTCATCGTTTTTAGAAAAAAATCTTATCCCTTACCCTGGCTAACAAAGTCCAATATGCTTCCTCCTAATTATCTCAACTCATGTCTTGCACCTTCTCCTCTTGTTTACAAGGCTCCAGAGATCCATTAAACATGTGAGCTTAGGTCCAGTCTCAGAGCCTTTGCACTTGTGTTCCTTCTGCCTGAAATATCATTTCCCCTGATCTTCAAATGATGGAGTCAGTATAGATATCACCTCCCAGAACTTTGGCCACTGAAGTTGACATACCACTGCCATGCTCTGATTATTATGTTTTATACTCTTTAGAGCAACTTTTATTAATCAAAACTAATAATTTTCTTTGCTTATTTGTTAAATATCCACCTTCCCTGGGTAGAACACAATAATGAAATCAGGGACTTTTCTCTTTTGGGGCATCTAAATAGCCTCTAACACATAACAGGCATATATTAATATTTGTGAAATAAAGAAATAAATGAATAAGCATGGCAAAGAGTTACAAGATGTTATTCATTCAATGAGAAGAACTGGTCAATGTAAAGAAGCACCGATATATTTAAAAGAGGAAAAGAAATTGAGAGACCAAATGTAGAGCTGGACCAAATATATTACAGAAAGCAAATATCAGCCATATTGATTCAGCATTCCAACGCTGCTTATCATTCAATCATTTCTTCTCTCTAATCTTCTCTTATTTTTTGTGATATGTAACATTATTATATAGATTCTTTTAAGTATTTTTATGGGGAAGGGGTTACTATAACTTTGGATAAATTATACCTTTTTGGTATCTGAAACTGGGGGAACCTGACTCAAGTCATTTTGCTGTCCATGCAAGTAAAGCCTGAAAGGACAAGAGAAACCAGAGATTTCAATAAAGTATCTGAAACCAGTCATTTGGGGTACTTTTCTGGTGAACAGCTGAGAATCTCTAAACTTAGCTCTATTTTTGGAGAAACATCAAAGAATGGGTCTTTTAACCATGGTAACACATGTAAATATTCATAGTTCTTTTTTATACAAAGAAGAAGGCTGTTCATCTATTAATGTTGAACAAAAGAGCAGGGTATATTTTGTGTCAACTTGACCAGTTAAAAGAGCTCAGCAATGAATGATTATCAGTTCACTAAAATAAAGTTAACTAGGGATGATAAAATAAACTTCGATATTGATTTATGAGGAGCCTTGGAAAAGGGAAATTCTCTGTAAACATGTGTACTCAATGGACCATCAGTAACTGTGGCCTTCTTGCTTCATTTATCCTCATCTTAGCCTAAGTAAAGAGGCTAAAATAAATATCAGATGCCTAGAGAAAATGTAAACAACATGTCATTCTAATAAACCTCTTCACAGATCTCATTTATAAAACCTAAAACACCCACTTCAATGTAGTTTTTGTCTTAATATATTTATATTTGGTATGCATCTCTAAGCAATTTTCACAGGAATATATTTTTAGATCACTGACAAAAATCTCTATTAATACAATGCAATATTCAAGTGACAAAAAAAAAAAAGTTGTACTCAAACTTTGGAAACTAAAGATTTGTTTTAGACTAATATATTCAGTTGTACCCAAAATTATTTGATAAAAATTTAAATTAATATTTATTGGAATTATACTGTTAGTTTCATTATTGTCAGAATGGTATAAAATTGTTTGAAGTTTTATTTAATTTGAATAAGAAACATAGGCTTATGTAAATATAAAAACATTAAATCATATTCTGCCCATAAATAATCACTGTGAAAATTATTTTAAAATGTGTGACAATATTTATGAAAAAATGAAAAAACATGCAAAACATGGAGAGTAATTATGTATATTATAATGGCTATAATTTAAATTATTTCACATATGGATAAACACTAAATTTTTTGAGTGAAATATTTTTATTGGATATAGATGATTTTTTTAATTTAAGGATAAATTATATGGCTTATAAAAACTCAGTATATATGTTAATCAATAAAAGCATGTGGAACAATTCTAGAACATCAAGTTAGACAAATGGGATGTTTGAAATCCAACATGAAAAATATGATATAGAAAAACTAATAAGTATAATTAATGTAGGAGTGAAAATGACAGGGTAGTTTGGATAAGGAAACTTTAAAATAAAAAAAAAAGTCGGCAATATATAACTACAAAATTGAAAAGTATACAAATATACAGCTACTAACTTTACAGGACAATGGGAGGAACATCTAAAGAAAATATAATTAAAGAGATTAGATGTAAAGGCACCTACTCTAATGTTTGTCTGACCCAGCATTATTTTATTCTTCCTTTCTTTCTAGAATTTACAGATCCAATAACCAGAAGAAAAAGTAAGCAAAGCGTAAAATGAGAATTTGGGTTGAAGCCTGGATAATTCTAGACGCTATTATTATCACTCACACATATATTTACTACAACAGGGAAGCTTGCTTGGCTGTGAGGATGGTGACTTCCATTTTGAATCTGAAATACTGAAAAATACCTGATTAGAGAAGTCAGGTAGGCAGAGGTATGGTACTTGGGAAACAAGCCCAAGATACAGATAGACCTGGTAGTTATCAGAGATGAGAATGAATACAGAGGTAAAATGTCTCCCTTTGAGGCAGGAGATAGATGGGCCCAAGGTTAGATATTTACAACCAGCCTCCTGTTTGCACTTTGAAATAGAAATAGCAACAGAAACAGGGTAAATAGCCAGGCTTTGTCTCCTGAGGACATTTTAAGATAACAGTCGTCAAGACAGGAACAGAGAGGGGCTAAACCCTGTTTGAATAAAAGATCAAGAGGTCACATATTTCCCATCCTTGGAGCAAGGAAGACACTACACATGCGCAGAAAGGCTCGCTGGGGATCAAAAAGGAGGGGGCACCACCCCATAATATGTGATGTCAAGGCCCCCACACCACAGGCCTCTGGGCTAGAATCCATCTTGGAAAAAAGTTATGCACGCATGTTGGGGAGGGTCCTAGGCCAGGTGTGGAAAAATAAACCAGATAATTGGCCAAAGGTAAACAAAGACCCGGAAGAACTCCCTATGTAAATGACTTAACCGCCTCTTTACTGCGTTCCTCCTCATTAGGGAGGGTGCCCACACCCTTCCTCTCCCGGGGTGCATCTCTGCCTTGCTTCTGTCTTAACTAAACAAAATGTTTCCCTGTGTGCTCTCCCACTTGTTGTAGTGCTATGTCACTAATAATAAACTTTGTACCTGTTTTTATAGTTTTTTGCCTCCTTGAGAAATACATTTTTCAATGGGGACAAGAGCAGGGAAATTTTGCTTCTAGCCTCTAGCCCTTGCTGGTCTGGTGGCTAGGATTCCTGGTTTACATCCAGGCTACCAAGGTTCAATTCCTGGGCAGGGAACTAAGATCTTGCTTCAAGCCACCACTCACTGCTGCCTCTCTGCGATCACCTTCTCACTACTTAACATGTGGTCCTTTGTCCAGTAGCATTCATATCACCTGGGAACTTGACAGAAAAGCAAAACCTGACCTCCTGGATCACAACTGTGGCTTAAGAAGATCTACCAGTGACCTGAATGCACATTAAAATCTGAGAATCACCAGTATAGAGAATAACATGAGAAATCAGGACTGTATCTGAGGAAGTGTAACTCTTAAGAAGAGGATGAAAGACCACAAATATCAATTTAAGGTATTAGAAGAAATTTAGGGAAAAAGACGGGTTTCATAAGACAAAAGGGAGGAAAGTTTTAAGGAAGGCTCCAAAATGTCTAATGTTTCAGAAAAGGTCAGTAAATAAACAATTACATGTGCCCCTAAAATCTGTCCACATGCAGTTATTAGGAATGTTTCTGTACCAACTTATATTGAGAAAGCCAGATTTCTATGGCTTAGTAAGTGGTTAGGGATTGAGGGATTTCACATGACAAATGGAGAAGAGATCACATTAACAAATTCTTGTCAGTGAAGGTACTGAAACATCTCACAGCAATGGCAAGACTGGAGGAAGTTTTTTGTTACAGGAGAATTTATGTATAAAGAGAAAGAAGTCAAGAAGGTATGGAGAAAAGGGAGCCCTCCTACACCGTTGGTGGGAATGTAAATTGGTGCAGCCACTATGAAAAACAGTACGGACGTTCCTTAAAAAACTAAAAATAGAGCTACCATTAGATCCAGCAATCCCACTATTGGGCATATACCCTGAGAAAACCATAATTCAAAAAGAGACATGTACCAAAATGTTCATTGCAGCTCTATTCACAATAGCCCGGAGATGGAAACAACCTAAGTGTCCATCGACAGATGAATGGATAAAGAAGATGTGTGTGTGTGTGTATGTGTGTGTGTGTGTATATATATATATATATATATATATATATATATATATATATATAATGAAATATTACTCAGCCATAAGAAAGAATGAAATAATACCATTTGCAGCAACATAGATGGACCTAGAGATTATCATACTAAGTGAAGTGAGTCAGAAAAAGACAAGTATATGATATCACTTATGTGTGGAATCTAAAAAAATGATACAGATGAATTTATTTACAAAACAGAAACAGACTCACAGACATAGAAAACAAACTTACGGTTACTGAAGGGGGAAGGGTTAGGGGAGGGATAAATTAGGAGTTTGGGATTAAAATATACACACTACTATATATAAAATAGAAAACCAACAAGGACCTACTGAATAGCATAGGGAACTATACTCAATATCTTGTAATAACCTATAATGGAAAAGAATCTGAAAAAGGAGATATATATATATATATATATATATATATATATGAGTCACTTTGCTGTACACGTGAAACTATCGCATTGTAAATCAATTACAGTTCAGTAAATAAATCAATAAGCAAATAAATGAATGAAAATAGATATGAAAAAAGAAAAAGAAGTCAAAGGAGAAGCAGCTGATTGCCAGAATGAAGTAACTGCAGAAGAACAGGAGTGTAGAAACCAGAATTCATTTGTTGGTGCTGGTGAAGAGAAAAGCATTACTTCCTCTGGATAGAAGTGAGGATCGAAGATTGAGTGCAAATTGTGTGTGCTTACACAAAGTGCACCTGCATTACTAACAGAAAAATTAATAGAATAAAAATAATTCAGGAAGTAAGAGACTTTCCAACTAACTGTATTTATGTTTCTCTGAAAAAGAGTAAGATAGGTTATGTGTTTAAGAGTTTGAACTCTAGAATCAAACTGTGTGAGTTGAATTCCAGTTCTCTGAACTCTCTTAAACTCAATCTTCTTTTCTGTAAGATGGGAATCATAATCAAATCTTTGTATCAGAAGCAAACTACAGAAATTGTGCATAGGTGAATAAAGCCGAACATGAGTTAAATAAAGGGAATAGAGTAGGTCAGAGGTTCCCAGTAGGCGGGACAGCTGAGAGCAGGTGGGCAGGGTCAATGGCAGGTTACTTAACAGGGCCTTTTGTCTTCTCCTCAAAACCCTGCCCCCGGGTTCATTCCCTCTCATGGTCCCTTTTGGTTCTGACCAGGAAGGAGGTCAAAGAAACTGAGAAGAAGAACTAGAGGCTGAGGACCAAAATCTAGAGATCTGTAATAATATGTGAAAGCCTATGATAAGGAGCAACTAGAGAAATAAAGAAATGTGAAAAGACAGAGGAATTTTAGGAAGAAGGAGCGTAAATGGTCAAGGACATCAAATGTCTCAGAGGTCAAGTTAGATAAAGATAGTTTTAAGGGATGTCTGTGGTTAGAATAAAAGGAATAAACTTACATCTAAGACTGTGAGTGAAAATCGCCTATCTAGGGCTAGAGTTTAGAATGCAAATATTCACATTCAAATGAATATGAATGTGTGTGTATTACAATGGTTGAGGGATGTGTAGTTGTAAAATATGGAAAAAAATATTACCCATGCAGGTTAGGGCCTGATCACAAGGAACGCAAGTACTACACTAGGGAATTCTTATTTGTTATGAGAGACAAATTTTATAGAATTGGCAGTCCAATCTATAGAGGTCATTACTGAAGACATAAGAATGGATAAACTCTCTGAGAGAGAAAATGCCAAGAGAGGATGTCAGAAGGAGGAAGACCAAGCTTTCACAGCTAGAATATCATTCTGAAAATGAATAATAAATAGGAGAATGAGTAAGTAGCTGCCAGGCCAACATGCAGAGGGCAAGCTCAGTAGGACTGAGCATCTATATTCCAGAGTGTGCAATAAGTTCTATAGCATCAGCAATAGAGACATAAAGGAAGTGCAGAGCTGGTACGGTGGGTATATGCCAGAATGTTTATAGGAGGCTTTTAGTACTAAGAATAGTGGTGGCAATATAGTTGCAAACTATAGGGAACAAGCTGGGTAAGAATTCTTTCTTTTTTTTTACTTGAAGTATAGTTGACATACAATATTGGTTACAAGTGTACTGCACAGTGGGTCAACATCATGAAATGATCTCCCTGATAAGTCTAGTAACCATCTGTCACCATATGAAGTTATTACAATATTGTTGACTATATTCCCTATGCTGTACATTGCATCCCCATGATTTATCTTATGACTGGAAGTTTGCACCTCTCAATTACCTTCAACTATTACAACAATTTCCCCCATCCCTCCCCTTTGGCAATCACCAGTTTGTTCTCTGTATCTATGAGTCTGTTTCCATTTTATGTTTTTTCATTTGATTTGTTTTTTAGATTCCACACATAGGTGGGATCACAGGGTATTTGCCTTTTTATGTCTGACTTTTTCACTTACCATAGTACCCGCTAAATCATCCATGCTGTTGCAAATGGCAAGCTTTCATTCTTTTTCATGGCTGAGTAGTATTCCATTGTAAATGTATACACCACATCTTCTTTATCCATTCATCTATTGATGGACATTTACTTTGCTACCATATATTGGGTATTATAAATAATGTTGCAGTGAACACAGGGACGCATATATCTTTTTGAATTGGTGTTTTCATTTTCTTTGGACACATACCCAGTAGTGGAATTGCTAGGTTATATGGTAGTTCTATTTTTAATTTGTTTGAGGAATCTTCATACTGTTTTCCATAGTGACCACACCACTTCACATGCCCCACCAACAGCGCACTAGGATTCCTCTTTCTCCACAACCTTACCAACACTTACTTGTTGTCTTTTTGATGACAGACATGAGTAGGAATTCTTGAGCTAATGTAGTAGGCAAAGTGGGAGATATTACTAGAATAATGGCTGTACTGGGGAGGGGGGGAGTGATCAACCAGGAAGTTTATGCCAGCTAGAGAAATGCCTAAAGCAATTTCAGAATGAAGACATTGAAGAGA
Organism: Mesoplodon densirostris; assembly: GCF_025265405.1. Taxonomy (NCBI): domain Eukaryota; kingdom Metazoa; phylum Chordata; class Mammalia; order Artiodactyla; family Ziphiidae; genus Mesoplodon; species Mesoplodon densirostris. The sequence goes on along the minus strand of NC_082662.1, from coordinate 179,842,510 downwards.
CCAGGATAGAGTCATTTTCAGCATGTGGCAATGCTCATTTATCCTAACGTGTGGGGGAGATAGAAGCATAGAGTGAGGATTCCCTGTTACGCATGTTGTTTTGTTCCATTCCCTCGCCTGAAGCACCCTTCACTAATTGATCATGGTTTTCCTTCATACTAAGCCCAGACAAACCCTGGAATGTTTCCCTGCTTAGTGAGTGGTGAGGACAATCTGTCTGTCAAAGGCAATCTGCCCACAAAATAAAACCTCACTGCCATTCATAGTTTGTGAAAAAGGATAAAATAACACAATAAAAAGGTCTGACAGATTGTAAATATGGATAATTGTATTAGGAAAGTTGCAGAAGGACAGATGTTCAGAGAACCAAGCTGAGATGCTGAAATAATATAGAAAGTAGGAAATGAATAGAGATGGGAGGAAAGCAATCTGTGTAATGGTTTGAAGCGTAACCTTGCCCTCGTAGGTATTAACTAGTGTTGGCTTAAGGAAAATCAGTGTTTTTGCATTAGACTGGAAATTAAGAATTGCTAAATTTATCAAATTATGATGTGCTTGATTTCTGTAATGGTCTGCTCCCTTCATAGTGTGACAGATCACAGATCATTATCTAAGTAATTATTTGGCTTAGGCTTGCTTTTTGTTTCACATACAAATATCAGGAATTACATTTTAAGAAATTTTCAAGGAACTCTTAACTCAAAGGTGTTGTGACAACATCTGCAACAAGAACATAAACCTGAAATTTGTTATGAAGAATGTACATCTCAAGGTCACTTTTAACATGATCAGAGGAAAGTCAAAATAAAATCTCCCAAATCTCCCTTTTCAAACTAGAGAGGTTTTCTTTATACATTTAAACCTGTTAATTGCATATCTAAGCCTTTTGCCCTGAAGTCTTTAATTATAACACAGACTTTAGCTCAGTTTCATCTCATAGGGATATTTCTGAGATACTAGTCATACAATAATTTGGTTTTATTATTAAAATAACTACAGCAATATATCAAACACTATCAAATTACATAGCAAAAGTGTAAGGACTAGTTGCAGATGATTAAAAAGAAAGACAGTTTCTAGAAAGAAAACATGATTATAAATTAGCCTTGAGGAAAAAAGGACAATATCCCAGCCACTTGGTGCCCGATGATGGTTTATCACTTATATATGAGAACTGGGGAAAAAAGGATGAAATAATGAGTTGATAAAGAAAAATATGCAAGTGAGCTACAAAAATCAAATGATGGTCCAGCGCTTTACTCACTGTAAGATACAAGAAAGGTAATTCTGAATGTAATTTTATTCCTGTAACATTTCAGAAGAATAAAAATAAAAGAAGAATGATGGAATTCATTATTGTATTTAAATTAAACCTGTACTGCACCTAGCAAAATGCACATATATTATGAATAAGATGTAGAAAGTGGCAGGCCAGAGGGAGAAGAGGAAGAGGCAGAAATCATGTTTCTCAGGTAAGTAATCTTTCCCTAACTCCAAACACAAAATTTATTATTAGCGACAATGGGGATACTGTTGGGTGATATGACACAAGAGCTATGAATTTTCTAAAATTCCAAGGAGGGTCTTCTCTAAATCATTCTGCCTGAGAAAATCTTCACTTAACATTTTATATATATATATATGAGAAAATCAGTTGCTAAGGAACAGAAGAGAGAGAAATTGATGGTGGAAAAACCATGACACTCCTCAAGATTTCTTGTGGAAAATTTAGTTTTCATTCAGCTTCTTACAGCTGTAACTGTATATATATTTGAATCAAGATCATATTTAGTACAAAATAGTCATGACGTTTCATGATAATATGTCATAATTGAGAACTGGGCTTCTATATGTACACTCTTTATCTATTTATCATTTCTATTTAAAACTGTATGTTTTGTAACATTGGTACTATAGCCTCCTTCCTTTAAGAATGCATTTCATCTTAAGGTTTTCCCCCACATGACTTTTGCATTTTTTTGTGTAATTTGACTTTATGGACTGTTTATAATTGAATTCATTCTTAATCTGGACTTCAAATTTTGACTTTTAATATTCATTCACTTAACAGAAAGATTACTCTTTCTGTGCCAACCACTGTTTTAATAGCTGGGGATACATCTGTGAATAAAACAAAGTCCCTTATGTTCTAGAGGGAAGAAGCTGACAATAAACAAACAATATTTGGGGATTATTTTGGTATCAACAATATATTGGGTATCGATAAATGCTACGAAGAAACATAAATAGGGTGGAGAAAAGGTGTGCGTTTCAGACACAATACCATTGGAACAGAGCCTCACAGGACATAAGGGAGGAGCCTTCTGAGTATCTGCTGAAAGAGCTGTCCAAGTTGAGGTTTCAGAGAATACAGAGGTGGGCACATGCTTCCTGGGTGGCACAACCAAAGAGGCCAGAATGGGGAGGACAGAGCATGTGAGGAGAAGAGCAGTAGGAGAGCTCAGAGAATTTGTGGGGTTCATGCAGAGAAAGAACTTGAGAACTTCCTTGGGGTAAAACAAAAGCTCTAAGGCAGAGGAATGGAATACACTGACATACTGAAGGTGACCTGGACTGCCACATGGGGTGGGAGTGGGAAGGAGAAACAGCAAGGTAGTTTAAGAAGCTACTTACATTAACCCAGGTGAGATGGATGGTAAACTGGACCAATGGGTTAGCAGACAAAATGGTGAGAAGTGGTTGAAATCAAAAGAAAAGCTGACAGGATTTGATAATTGATAGGATATGTGAAAAACAAAGATCAAGACTGGGCAACTGGAACAGTGGTTCCGTGGACTGAAACAAGGGAGTATGGGAAAGAAGTGTTGGGAAACAACTAATATTTTCATGTTTCCACACGGTTAGGGTTTACTGAGCAAAAATCTCTGGCAATCTGGATGAAGAGATAATTGAATCTGGATTAAGAGATGTTGACTCATGGTAGAGACACTGAATTACTCCAGGTTTACAAGTTTATCTCTTTGGGAGCCCTTTGCCACTCTTTTACATTTCAAAAGGATTAAAAAAAAAAAACAAACCCTACAAACCCTGGAGGCATTCCTTAAATTTCAAAAGACTGTATCAATTCAGAGACCCTCCCCTTTCCCCAGCCCTTTTCAGTGAGGATTTGTTTACATGAGAAAACTAAGATTTCTCTGCCTCTCTCCAGAAGGGAGGGGGCAATTGTTCAGCAGTTCCTAAAAAGCTCCCAATTCCATAATTTCAGGTTTCCTCTTCTCTGGTCCAGACCTCACTGTATGTGCAAGGTGACATCTGCCATCCTTACATCTTGCCAAGCAGGAAATAGGGATTAGGAAGGGGTATTGTTACTGCTGTAACAAAAAAAAAAAATCAGTCTGATCTTAAATCCAGAAACCTGTGTGCTCTGGCTAAAATAAATAAATACAGATATCAAAAATGTATCAAGAAGGCTTTCCAGTTGGTGGGGAATTTAAAATATCTTTACCCCATCTCCAGTGATATTTATAGCTGATGTTCTTTCTAAAATCTTCCTTTTTAGCTTTTTATTTTCTTTTCATGGTTCCATAGTGTGTTTAGTTTTTTGGGGTTTTTTTGCGGTACGCGGGCCTCTCACTGTCGTGGCCTCTCCCGCTGCGGAGCACAGGCTCCGGATGCGCAGGCCCAGCGGCCATGGCTCACGGGCCCAGCCGCTCCGCGGCATATGGGATCCCCCCAGACCGGGGCACGAACCCGTATCCCCTGCATTGGCAGGCGGACTCCCAACCACTGCACCACCAGGGAGGCCCTGTGTTTACTTTTGTTTGTTTGGTTTGGTTGGTTTTAATTTTATGTTCTATACTGATTTGGAAACATTAATCGTTTTAAGGTAAATTTTACTTTACCAAAACAGTACATTCATAGAATTTAAAATTCAAATATTTCTAAAAGCATCTAACAAAAATAACAAAAAAACCTTCCCTGACTTATCCCTCTCCGCTCCTCCACAATCCTCATCCTCAGAGGCAATCACACCAAACTATTTTAACCATTTCTTATGGCATTTTCACACTCCATATTTCTAAATTATATGTATATATTGCTATCGTACATTTCAACTCTTTTAGACTGTACCTATTGAGTCCCTATTACAATAAAAGAGATTTCTTTTATCTCACCATCTCTTCTGCTTTACTTTCCCTATCTTTCCAATACAATTACGTTAGAATTTTAATTACACAGTTCATGTTTATATTACTATTCTATAAAAATATTCTTCACAGCTGAACACTGTAGCAACTGCTGTCTCATGAATCTCACTGCTCAACTGTGGTCTGATTGCCCACCAAGCACAGTGCCCAGTTGTCAACATAGGATACTCTTTCCCCATAGCTCTGGAGGTTCCCTGAGCCTCTCTTCTATGTGAGGCCATTCGCCACTACCTAAGAAATGGTGCCTGGGAGGGAAATTGTTTGACCCTTGGAACATGTGAAAGTTTTTTCTTCCATACCTTCACCCTAGGCATGCATTATTAGACTGAAAGCTTTTTGCTTTCAGCATCTTGAACAGTTTTGCCCCATTCTTTTCTATCTTCCACTGTAGTTGTTGAGAACACTGAAGCCTTCACATGTGGCTGTTTTCTTTTCTAAAAGCTTGTGGAGGATTACATCAAACTAAAAAGCTTCTGCACATCTAAAGAAACAGTCAACAAAATGAGAAAACAACTTATAAAATGGCAGAAAATATTTCCAAACCATGTATCAGATAAAGGGTCAATATCCAAAGTATATAAAGAATTCATATAAGTCAATGACAACAATCAAAAAATCAAACAATCTGATTTTAAAATGGGCAGAGGAACTGAACAGACATTTGTCTGAAGAAGACATCCAATGGCCAACAGATATAAGAAAAGATACTCAACATCACTAATCATCAAGGTAATACAAATCAAAACCGCAATGAGATATATCACCTCTCACCCATGAGAACAGCTATCATTATGAAGATAAAGAGATTAAAAAGTGTTGGAGAAAATGTGGAGAAAAGGAAACTTGTGCACTGTTAGTGTGAATGTAAATCAGCCACTGTGGAAAACAGTATGGAGGCTCCTCAAAAAATTAAAACTAGAACTACCATGTGATCCAGCAATCCCACTTCTAGGAATATATCCAAAGAAAATGAAAATAGGATATTGAAAAGACATCTGCACTCCCATGTTTACTGCAGCATTATACACAATAGCTAAGATATGGAAACAACCTAAGCATCTGTATACAGATTAATAAATAAAGTATCACATCTTCATACAGACACACACACACACACGAACAGTGGAATATTATTCAATGAATGAAAAAGAAGGAAATTCTCCCATTTATAACAATATGGATGAACTGTGAGGGCAACATGCTAGTGAGGTAAGCCAGACCAAAAAAAGAAGACAAATACTATATAATATCACTTACATGTGGGATCTAAAAAAGCTGAACTTATACAAATGAGAGTAGGATAGTAGTTATCAGGGACTGGGTGGTAGGGAAATTGAGGAGATGTTGTTAAAGGGTACAAACTTTCAGTTATAAAATGAATAAGTTCTGGAGACCTAATACACAATGTAGTTATTATAGTCAATGATACCATATTATATACTTCAAAATTGCTAAGACACTAGATCTTAACTGTTCACATCACAGAAAATAAATGATAATTATGTGATATGACAGAGATGCTATAAAACACTAATATGATGGCAATCATACTGCATATATAAATGTATCAATCAATACATCATACACCTTAAGCTTACACAATGTGTAAGTTTATATGTGCATTATATCTCAATAAACTATATTAAAATTAAAAAAATATAGAAGCCTGTAGAGTCTCCTCTGTATCCACATGATTCTCACAAAGGTTTCACTTGGTGGGTTCTATTTTCATCCATTTATCATGCTTTCTTAGCCTGGCCACTCATATCTTCAGTTCTACCTGATTTTCTTAAAATATTTCATTGATTTTCTCAACTCTGTTTTCCCTTTAAAATCATTAGAATACTCATATATTTGGCTACTGACTTCCAGTTTCTAATTATTGTTTCTAGTTTTCCTCCCTTTATTGATTTGCTTTTCTTTCTGTGAGTTTCCCTCAAATTTACCTTCCAAATATTCTGAGTTTTTTATTTCTACTTTCTCTGATGCAATTTCCATGAGTTCCCTTTTGTTCTCTGAATATGTATCTTTTTGCTTCATTCTGCACTTTTTAAAATAATGCAGTATCTTTACTTATTTATCTGAAGCTATTATACAAATATTTTTTGAAGTTTTCTCCTACAAAACAGAACTGTTTTCTCAAAGCTGGGTTTACTGACTTTCTCATTTATTTTGTTCTCTCTTTTCCTCATTAGAGATTTTCCTCCAATAACTGGTAATTTTCATTGTCTGCTAGCGTTTAATAGAAAAAAGGTAATTGGTAGTTTTGAGGCTGTTGTTGCGTCACTTAAATTAACTACATCGTGATTCAGCTAATCTTCTGGCAGAAAATTTCCGTATTAGTAGGGAATAGAGTCTGACTACTTTCAATGAGTTTTAAAGCATCCTTCCCTATTTTAATCCATGTCTTCCAGGGGCAACTATAGCTGCCAATTCCTGAGTATTGCGAGAATTCTGGGTGTGTATCAAACTAGTTCTTTGTTTTTTTCACTATAGTTTATAGCTCAATTTCTACCCAACTGTTAAAGCAATTATCACTTATTCACTTGCTTTGTGATGATCAATTTTTTCTAAAAATGTTTGCTGTTCTTTCCATTCTTGTTTTTGAGTAGTTATGGTTTTATGTTTTTTGAAAATTAGTCAGTAGTTTTAAACTCAGGTCTTAGAAATGGAGAAATATAGTAGTAGATGGTCATTTTTAACTGGAGCTCTGCTACAAATTTTATTTCTATAGGTGGTTAAACCTATGCATTTTAAAAGCATTATTTAACTTCTCTTTCTTAAAATAATGAGGTAAAAATGAAATTGCAGTCTTATGTCTCTCATATTTTACTCCCTCCCTTCCACATTGCTCTAATCCCTCATTTTGGTGAATATGGTTGGTAAATAAAATATGAGGTTTGCTATGAGAATTATTACAGTGATATTTTCATGTATTTTCACAAAAATATCTTACACTAAATATTTGGATATTTGATTTTAACTGATATTTTACTTCATTATTAGCCTTTTAATAATGAGTCATGCCCACATTTTTTTAACTTAATTTCATCTGTCATCTGGTAGAAGCCAACCTTCTAATTTTTATAGAAATTCACAGGAATAGATCTTTCTTACTTTTATATTCACATATAAAAGACAACTTGGCTGAATATAAAATTACTGAGTCACTATAATTTTTCTTGTAAAACTCATCAGGCTATCATATTTTCACATTTAACTACTACAGCAGAAGAGTATGAGGGGATTCAGATTTTGATTCATTTTCCTATGTTTGCTGTCCTTTTAGATATTGCTGAGCCTTTATTTATTTTTTGGTCTTCAAAGACCAAATATTGCCCTAAGACCAGGGCAAGAGGCATTCCTGTTACAGACCTCTTTGCAGTGTAACAAAAATAACTTTTGAAAGTTCAATAATGGGTTGAGTTTATGGGAATTATGAAAGGGAAAGTGTTGATCTGAATGGGTCACTTCTACCCCACTCCCTTTTTCCCCACCACCAGGCCAGAATAAGTGAGGTTAAGAGCATGTTACGTGCAGAAGGAAAAGAGAGAGGAAAAGGTGGCTTTAGTTTTTCCTTTAAAATGCACTGCCACAAATCATCCAAAGTGGAAGTCTAGACAGACTGGGCCCAGAGACAACAGTGCTCCCTCCAGTCATGTGCCTGATCCATGTATTTTAGGATGTATCTGGAGTTATATAAACTATCTACAGTCAGAGGAAAATAGTGAGGTGGGATTGGGGGTACAGGGAAACTATCTGAGCTGGCTCCATGGGGAGCCTGACTTGCTTGCTTCTGTCCATCCCAACAGATCTCTGCCCAGATCAGGCTACGAGGGGCAGGGCTACATTTCCTTGAGCCTCTATATAACAAAAAACTTTCCCAGGGAGCAAGCTACAGAGGTTGAACACTGGCCATAGTTTCATTTATGATTTTCAAATATTCAGATATATGATATGTAGCACTCCTGCTCTGGGTGCCACAAATATTAAAAGAAAGACAGTTCATGAGTATTTTAGTCAATAGAAGCCATAATGAGAGCTACCAACCAGACACTATTTTAATAAAATAGCTCCCAGAAAATGTTGATGTTTTTTGGCAAGCGTTGCAAACATGCTTGTAAACAACAAAACAGAACAAGATATTCCTTCTTTGAGCACTCTACCACCTTCCCCTCTCATTGCTATATACGCCAACATTTGGTGAATTCTTCCCAGCCTTTGAAGAATTTACTATCTAGAATACTTGACTTCTTCAAAATCCAAATGCTGGCTAATATTATCTGTTACACCAGTATGTATTGTTTAAAAAATATTTATTTTATTTGTTTGGCTGCACTGGGTCTTCACCGTGGAACTCGGGATCTTCATTGCAAATTTGGCATCTTTAGTTGTGGCATGTGGGATCCTTTAGTTGTGGCATGTGGCATCTTTAGTTGCAGCATGCAGGATCCTTTAGTTGTGGCATGTGGGATCTAGTTCCCTGAGGAGGGATCGAACCCAGGTCCCCTGCACTGGGAGTGTGGAGTCTTATCCACTGGACAACCAGGGAACTCCTCAGTGTGTATTTTTAAGACGTAATAATATAGCCCCTAAATTCTAACCCCAACTCAACCATTCCCTCCTAAATCTACCCTCTGGATTATATTATCGCTCCAAATTATTCATGCTCTAAAATCTTAAATTTCAAAAATGTCGAGGAGAGACCTTCAGGGTGGCAGAGGAGTAAGACGGGGAGACCACCTTCCTCCCCACAGATACATCAGAAATACATTTACATGTTGAACAACTCCTACAGAAAACCTACTGAACACTGGCAGGAGACATCAGACATCCCAAAAGCCGTGTGGCTGAACAGGGTTTCCATGTGCTGGCTGGGTGTCAGGCCTGTGCTTCTGAGGTGGGAGAGCCGAGTTCAGGACATTTGTCCACCAGAGACTTACCAGGTCCATGTAATACCAAACAGGAAAAGCTCTCACAGAGATCTCCATCTCAGCGTGAAGACCCAGCTCCACTCAACAACCAGCAAGCTACAGTGCAGGACACCCAATGCGAAACCACTAGAAAGACAGGAACAAAACCCCACCCATTAGCAGAGAGGCTGCCTAAAATCATAACAAGGTCACAGACATGCCAAAAAAAACCCACCAGATGCAGTCGTATACACCAAAAAGACAAAATCCAGCCTCATCCATGAGACACAGGCACCAGTCCGCTCCACCAGGAAGCCTACATAACACACTGAACTGAACGCAGCCACTGGGAGCAGACACCAAAAACAACGGGAACTATGAACATGCAGCCTGTGAAAAGGAGAACCCAAACACACTAACTTAAGCAAAATGAGAAGACAGAGAAACACACATCAGATGAAGGAGCAAGGTAAAAACCCACCAGACCAAACAAATGAAGAGGAAATAGGCAGTTTACCTGAAAAAGAATTCAGAGTAATTATAGTAAAGATGATCCAAAATCATGGAAATAGAATGGAGAAAATAGAAGAAACGTTTAATGAGGACCTACAAGAACTAAAGAGCAAACAAATGATTAACAACATAATAAATGAAATTAAAAATTCTCTAGAAGGAATCAATAGCAGAATAACTGAGGAAGAAGAATGGATAAGTGACCTGGAAGATAAAATAGTGAAAATAACTACCATAGAGCAGAATAAAGAAAAAACAATGTAAAGAATTGAGGACAGTCTCAGGATCTCTGGGACAAAATTAAACACACAAACATTCAAATTATAGGGGTTCCAGAAGAAGAGAAAAAGAAAGGGACTGAGAAAATACTGAAGAGATTATAGCTGAAAACTTCCCTAATATGGGAAAGGAAATAGTTAAAGTCCAGGAAGCACAGAGAGTCCCATACAGGAAAAACCCAAGGAGAAACACGCCAAGACACATATTAATCAAACTATCAAAATTAAATACACAGAAAAAAATGTTAAAAGCAGCAAGGGAAAAGCAACAAATAACATATAAGGAAATACCCATAAGGTTAACAGCTTATCTTTCAGCAGAAACTATGCAAGCCAGAAGGGATTGGTAGGACATATTTAAAGTGCTGAAAGGGAAAAACGTACAACCAAGATTACCCATCAAGGATCTCATTTAGATTCAACAGAGAAATGAAAACCTTCAAAGAGAAAGAAAGCTAACAGAATTCTGCACCACAAAACCACCTTTACAACAAATGCTAAAGTAACTTCTCTAGACAGGAAACACAAGAGAAGGAAAAGACCTACAATAACAAACCCAAAACAATTAAGAAAATGGTAATAGAAACATACATATTGATAAGTACCTTAAATGGAAATGGATTAAATGCTCCCACCAAAAGACATAAACAGGCTGAATGGATACAAAAACAAGACTCATATATGTGCTGTCTACAAGAGACCCACTTCAGACCTAGAAACACATACAGACTAAAAGTGAGGGGATGGGAAAAGATATTCCATGAAAATGGAAATCAAAAGAAAGCTGGAGTAGCAATTTTCATATCAGACAAAATAGACTTTAAAATAAAGACTATTACAAGAGACAAAGAAGGACACTACATAATGATCAAGGGATCAATCCAAGAAGATATAACAATTGTAAATATTTATGCACCCAACACAGGAGCACCTCAATACATAAGGCAAATGCTAACAGCCATAAAAAGGGAAATCAACAGTAACACAATCATATTAGGGGATATTAACACTGCACTTTCACCAATGGACAGATCATCCAAAATGAAAATAAATAAGGAAACACAAGCTTTAAATGATACATTAAACAAGATGGACTTAATTGATATTTATAGGACATTCCACCCAAAAACAAAAGAATACACTTTCTTCTCAAGAGCTCATGGAACTTTCCCCAGGATACATCATATCTTGGGTCACAAATCAAGCCTTGGTAAATTTAAGAATATTGAAATCATATCAAGTATCTTTTCTGACTGCAATGTTATGAGACTAGATATCAATTACAGGAAAAAAACTGTAAAAAATATAAACACATGGAGGCTAAAAGATACACAATTAAATAACCAAGAGGTCACTGAAGAAATAAAAAAATACCTAGAAAGTAATGACAATGAAAACATGATGACCCAAAACCTATGGGAGGCAGCAAAAGCAGTTCTAAGAGGGAAGTTTAGAGCAATACTATCCTACCTCAAGAAACAAGAAACATCTCAAATAAACAACCTAACCCTATACCTAAATCAGTTAGAGAAAGCAGAACCAAAAAACCCCGAAGTTAGCAGAAGGAAAGAAATCATAAAGAACTCATCAGAAATAAATGAAAAAGAAATGAAGGAAACAACAGTAAAGATCAATAAAGCTAAATGCTGGTTCTTTGAGAAGATAAACAAAATTGATAAACCATTAGCCAGACTCATCAAGAAAAAAAGGGAGAAGACTCAAATCAGCAGAATAAGAAATGAAAAAGGAGAAGTAACAAATGACACTGCAGAAATACAAAGGATCATGAGAGATTACTACAAGGAATTATATGCCAATAAAGTAGACAACCTGGAAGAAATCAACAAATTCTTAGGAAAGCACAACCTTCCGTGACTGAACCAGGAAGAAATAGAATATATAAACAGAACAATCGGAAGCACCAAAAATGAGACTGTGACTAAAAATCTTTCAAGAAAGAAAAGCCCAGGACCAGATGGTTTCACAGGCAAATTCTATCAAGCATTTAGAGAAGAGCTAACACCTATCCTTCTCAAAATCTTCCAAAATACAGCAGAGGGAGGAAAACTCCCAAACACATTCTAGGAGGCCACCATCACCCTGATACCAAAACCAGACAAATATGTCACAAAAAAAAGGAAACTACAGGTAAATATCACTGATGAACACAGATGTGAAAATTCTCCAGCAAATACTAGCAAACAGAAACCAGCAGCACATTAAAAGGATCATACACCATGATCAAGCGGGACTTAGCCCAGGAATGCAAGGATTCTTCAATATATGCAAATCAATCAATGTGATACACCATATTAAGAGACTGAAGAAGAAAAACCATATGATCATCTCAGCAGATGCAGAAAAAGCTTCCAACAAAATTCAACACCTGTTTATGATAAAAACCCTCCAGAAAGTAGGCATAGAGGGAACTTACCTCAACAAATAAAGGCCATACATGATAAACCAACAGGCAACATCATTCTCAATGGTGAAAACCTGAAACCATTTCCTCTAAGATCCGGAACAAGAGAAGGTTGTCCACTCTCAACACTATTATTCAACATAGTTTCAGAAGTTTTAGCCACAGCAATCAGAGAAGTAAAAGAAATAAAAGGAATCCAAATCGGAAAAGAAGTAAACCTGTCACTGTTTGAAGATGATGTCATACTATACATAGAGAATCCTAAAGATGATACCAGAAAAGTACTAGAGCTAATCAATGAATTTGGTAAAGTAGCAGGATACAAAATTAATACACAGAAAACTCTTGCATTCCTATACACTAATGATGAAAAATCTGAAAGAGAAATTGAGGAAACACTCCCATTTACCACTGCAACAAAAAGAATAAAACACCTAGGAATAAAACTATCTAAGAAGACAAAAGACCTGTATGCAGAAAACTATAAGACACAGAGGAAAGAAATTAAAGATGATACAAACAGATGGAGAGATATACCATGTTCTTGAATTGGAAGAATCAACATTGTGAAAATGACTATACTGCCCAAAGCAATCTACAGATTCAATGCAATACCTATCAAACTACCAATGGCATTTTTCACAGAAGTAGAACAAAAAAATTCACAATTTGTATGGAAACACAAAAGACCCGAATATCCAAAGCAATCCTGAGAAAGAAAAATAGAGCTGGAGGTATCAGGCTCCCAGACTTCAGACTATACTACAAAGCTACAGTAATCAAGACAGCATGATACTGGCACAAGAAATAGAAATATAGATCAATGGAAAAGGATATCAAGTGCAGATATAAACCCATGCGTATATGGTCACCTTATTTTTGATAAAGGAGGCAAGAATATACAATGGAGAAAAGACAGCCTCTTCAATAAGTGGTGCTGGGAAAACTGGACAGCTACATGTAAAAGAATGAAATTAGAACACACCCTAACACCGTACACAAAAACAAACTCAAAATGGATTAGAAACCTAAATGTAATACCAGACACTATAAAACTCTTAGAGGAAAACATAGGCAGAACACTCTATGACATAAATCACAGCAAGATCCTTTTTGACCCACTTCTTACAGAAATGGAAATAAAAACAAAAATAAACAAATGGGACCTAATTAAACTTAAAAGCTTTTGCACAGCAAAGGAAACCAGAAACAAGATGAAAAGACAACCCTCAGAATGGGAGAAGATATTTGCAAATGAAGCAACTGACAAAGAATTAATCTACAAAATTTACAAGCAGCACATGCAGCTCAGTATCAAAAAAACAAACAACCCAATCCAAAAACGGGCAGTAGACCTAAATAGACATTTCTCCAAAGAAGATATACAGATTGTGAACAAACACATGAAAGGATGCTCAACATCACTAATCAATAGAGAAATGCAAATCAAAACTACAGTGAGGTATCACCTCACACCAGTGAGAATGGCCATCATCAAAAAATCTAGAAACAGTAAATGCTGGAGAGGGTGTGGAGAAAAGGGAACCCTCTTGCACTGTTGGTGGGAATGTAAATTGATACAGCCACTATGGAGAACAGTATGGAGGTTTCCCAAAAAATTAAAAATAGAACTATCATATGACTCAGCAATCCCACTACTCGGCATATACCCTGAGAAAACCATCATTCAAAAAGAGTCATGAACCACAATGTTCATTGCAGCTTTATTTACAATAGCCATGACATGGAAGCAATCTCAGTGTCCAGCGACAGATGAATGGATAAAGAAGATGTGGCACATATACACAATGGATATTATGGAGCCATAAAAATAAACGAAATTGAGTGATTTGAGTGAGGTGCATGGACTTAGAGTGTATCATACAGAATGAAATAAGTCAGAAAAAGGAAAACAAATACCATATGCTAACACATATATATGGAATCTAAAAACCAAACAAACAAACAAAAACAGGTTCTGAAGAACCTAGGGGCAGGACAGGGACAAAGACGCAGATGTAGAGAACTGACTTGAGGACACAGGGAGGGGGAAGGGTAAGCTGGGACGAAGTGGGAGAGTGGCATCTAGATATATACACTACCAAATATAAAACAGATAGCTAGAGGGAAGCAGCCGCATAGCAGAGGGAGATCAGCTCCGTGCTTTGTGACCACATAGAGGTGTCGGAAAGGGAGGATGGGAGGGAGACACAAGAGGGAGGAGATATTGGTACATATGTATATGTATACCTGATCCACTTTGTTATAAAGCAGAAACTAACACACCATTGTAATGCAGTTATACTCCAATAAAGGTGTTAAAAATAAAATAAAATATAATCATCCAAAAAAATTTTCAAATATGTGAATATGTCAATGCTTTCTCCTACACTTCCAATGTATTCACCCCCATTTCTCCTCCTCCTTCCCCTCTCCTTCCCCTTCTTTTTCTTCTCCCTCCCCCCTCTTCCTCTTCCCCTTTCCTTTCCTCCTTTCTCTTTCTCCTTCTTCTTAAATTTTAGCAAGGTATTTAGTTGAAAAAACTCTTTCTTTTTCTATCCCATTTTTGGCTTATTTTCATTCTCTATCTATCCTGGACAACAGGGAGGCAGTTTGTGAAGCCAGATACTGACACTAGAGGCCTGTGGTGGAATCAGAAACATAAGGCTACAAGATCATCTAACAAAACATCAAGCAGAAAGGTCTAGGCTGAGAGGAAGCAAGCAGGTAGGAAGCAATAGGACAGAAGACATCAGGGAAACTAAGACTAGAGATTCAAAGCCATGGAAATATGTGGGTGGGGTGAGTCTAGATTTTTTTTCTAAGGCATTTGTAGTCATGAGGAGAGAGATGAGAGGAAGAGGGTAGGGAGGAAATGAGATCCTACATTCTGCTTCTGTAGTGCTTTGTCTGCCAGGCAAAAGAGATCTACAGTCTTGAGGGACATGTCACCCTGCTTTTACTAGATGAGCAAGTAATAACTTACCTGGGGCAAGTTATTCAATTGCTATATATCCCATAATGCTCATCTATTAATTGAGGATATTAATGGTAACCATATCATTGACTGTTGGTAACTAATCCAATTAAGTGTAAAGGGTCAGGAAAAGTTCTAGGCCTTATAAAGAGTGTAAGAAATACTAATTGTTATTGTAATTATTATCCATATTATGATGAGATCTTATGAACCATCTCTGTCCCACAGTAAAGTACATGCTGGTGCTTAAGTATTCTTCTACATTTGATTTAATATATATCTTCTTGAAAGTGAAAATACAGGGAAACCCCTTCCTGACATAGAAAATAGTATTGATCAGGCTTTAGGTTTTATTCATAGTTAAGATGTTGTAAGCTTTCTAGGCCCATCCAAGCTAGCCCCTCCCCTAACCTGGCAGATATTCTGACTTAGACTGACAGCCTAAGTAGCCAAACTCATCCACTCTGTCTTGATTTCATGCAGTATTCTTCTACATAACCACATGGTACTGGCCACATGGAAATAGCAAAACTGTTTATGAATTGAGCCATACTTCTATAGAGTGAGTGTCGACTTTTCAACATGTACTCAATTGTATCCTAATTCTCAATTAAAAAAAAATTTTTGCAGGGAATCAAAGAAAAAAATAAATAAATAAAACAAACCAAAAAACAAGAACAAAACCAAACCAGAATCTGGATGGATTCTTCCACCCCATGGTAGAAATGAATTTAGTAAGTATAACAAGCATGATTAATGAAATACATCTCATACAATGACTCCTATACACTATGTAAACATATTTTTTAAAAACCTGATTTAGAAAAGTGGAATGAAAATCAAAATTACAGGGCAAAAATGCCAAATGCAGGTAATTGAAGGATTATATACAATTTTGTGTCATGTATGGCATTATACTTCTTCATGTGAATTTTGAAAGTGACATGGTAACAATAGGAAAACATTAGATTTTCAAATATTATTAACATCAATTTTTCAGTGTTTCATTAATCTTGTTTGGTAAAGGAAAAATACTAAAAAATTGTGTGATCCCTTGGTTCAATGTGTTTTATTTCTCTTATATGTATGGATTATCTGTGCATAAATTTTTGTCTTCTCAAACAGCCTTACTTTTTGCTGTTCTAAATACATGTCATGTAAATATAATACACAGATAATCTAGACAGGTAAAAATTTGTTTCACTAAAAGATCTAAAAGCAAATTAAAAGGATCTAAACAAATTTATATACACTGGAAACCACCCCCTGTGCATATTTCTGGTCAAGAAATAGAGAAAGCCAAAGCTATGACTTCAACAAACCCAAAAAAGTCATTATACTGCTTTAAAAACTTCACTAAGCATGTATTCTGTTCATACACAAAACCACTTTTGATTATAATGAAAGAATCCTGTGTGCAAAGATTATAAAATCAAATCATATTCTGTGAAATCTTATGGAGGCTTTATTTAAGTCTGAGTCATAAATTGCACCTGCATTTGAAATCGATTTTACCCATCATCCTAAGTACTCAGTTAAGTCAATGTGTGCATAATTATATTGGCAACTGCAGTACTACACTTAGAAAAAATATATATCTGTCAGAATTATAATGGGAAAACAATTTGCAGAAGTATTCTGAGTTTGCTCTAAACTTGCTTGCATATTTCATTTTATTTTCCACTAAAAGTAAACCCATTATGAAATTTTATGACATTTTCTCCTCATATTGGTTATGTAGTTTGAGCACTGCAACATACATTTGCATAAAATGCTAAAGTTTTATAGTTTGGTACTTTTATTTTGAACATGTCAACAGTAAAACACAAGTCTAATTCCGAGGAAGGTATTAATATAAATCTATGACATTATAGCAGTCTCATAAAAAGTACATTTAATTAATTTAAGGGCTTGAAAATCCACATATTTTAATCAGGCATATCATCTATTTTGCTAGAAAGTCTTACCACTACATATTATTGGCTATAACAGGGATTAGTAACATGGAAAGTAGGCCAATAAAAAATATACAAATTGCCTACTTACATCAATGGATAGATCATGGATAGACAGAAAATCAATAAGAAAACATTGGCCTTAAATGACACATTAGACCAGATGGACTAAATAAATACCCACAGAACATTCCAACGACAACGAGTAGAATATACATTCTTTTCAAATACACATGGAACATTCTCCAGGATAGATCACATGCTAGGCTGCAAAAAAAAACACTCAATAAATTTAAGAAAATTGAAATTATAACAAGTATCTTTTCCAACCACAATTGTATGAAACTAGAGATCAATTATAGGAAGAAAAATGGAAAAAACTCAAAATGAGGAGGCTAAACAACACGCTACAAAAAGAGTCAATGAGTTGATGAAGAAACTAAACAAAAAATCAAAACATAACTTGAGATGAATCCCAAAATCTATGTGATACAGCAAAAGCAGTTCTAAGACGGAAGTACTCAAGTTACTGACATACCTCAAGAAACAAGAAAAATCTCAAATAAACAACCTAACTTTACAATTAAAGGAATTAGAAGAGAAAGAACAACGCCCAAAATTAGTAGAAGAAACGAAATAATAAAGATCAGAGTGAAAATAAACAAATAAAATAGAGACCAAAAAAAAATAGTACAAAAGATCAATGAAACTAAGAGTTGGGTTTTTGAAAAGATAAACAAAACTGATAAACCGTTAGCCAGACTCATCAAGAAAATGAGAGAGAGGGCCGAAAAAAATAAAATTAGATATGAAAGACAATGAGTTACCACCCATATCACAGAAATACAATCGTAAGAGAATACTACAAACAATTATACACCAACAAATTGAACAACCTAGAAGAAATAGACAAATTCCTAGAAACATACAATGCTCCAAGACTGAACCAGGAAGAAATAGAATATCTGAGCAAACTGATTAATAGTAATGAAATTTAACCAGTAATCAAACAACTCACAACAAATAAAAGTTCAGGACCAGACAGCTTCACAGGGGAATTCTACCAAATGTTTAAAGACAAGTTGATACCTATACCTCTCAAACCATTCAAAAAATTAAAGAGAAGGGAACACTTCCAAACTCATTCTACAAGGCCATCATTACCCTGTTATCAAACCAGGTGAAGATACTACAAAAAGAAAAACAAAATTACAGACCAATGTCCCAAATAAACATAGATGCAAAAATCTTCAACAAAATATTAGTGCACTAAATTCAACAATATATTAAAAAGATCATACCTCATTATCAAATGGGCTTTACCCCAGGGATGCAAAGATGATTCAATATCCACAAATCAATCAACATGATATATAACATTAACAAAACAAAGGATAAAAATCTCATGACTGGGCCTCCCTGGTGGCGCAGTGGTTGAGAGTCCGCCTGCCGATGCAGGGGATACGGGTTCGTGCCCCGATCTGGGAGGATCCCATATGCCGTGGAGCGGCTGGGCCCGTGAGCCATGGCCGCTGGGCCTGCGCATCCGGAGCCTGTGCTCCGCCACGGGAGAGGCCACAACAGTGAGAGGCCCGCATACCGCAAAAAGAAAAAAAAAAAAAAAATCTCATGACTATCTCAGCAGATGCAGAAAAAACATTTCACAAAATTCAACATCTGTTCTTGATAAAAACTCTCAGCTAAGTTTTTACAGAGGGAACAATGCCTCAACATAATAAAGGCCATTTATGACAAACCACAGCTAACCTCATACTCAATGATGAAAAGAGGAAAGCTTTTTCTCTAAGATCAGAAACAAGGAAGAATGCCCAGTCTCATCAATTTTATTCAACACAGTACTGAAAATCCTAGCCACAACAATCATACAAGAAAAAATATAATAAAATACATCCAAACTGGAAGTAAAGAAGTAAAGCTGTCATTATCTGCAAATGACATGATCCTATATATACAAAATTCTATAGACTCCACCAATTATTAGAATTAGTAAATGAAATAAGTGAAGTTGCAGGATACAAAATTAATATACAGAATTCTGTTGCATTTTTACACAAATAATGAACTATCAAAAAAAGAAATAAAGAGAACAATCCCATTTACAACTGCATCAAAAAAAAAATACCTAGGAATAAATTTTAGCCAAAGAAGTGAAAAAAAAACTGTACTCTGAAAACTATAAGACATTCATAAAAAGAAATTGAAGATGACACAAATAAATGCAAAGATATTCTGTGTTCATGGGTAGAAGAATTAATATTGTCAAATTGTCCATACCACCCAAAGCAACCTACAAATTCAATGCAATCTCTACCAAAATACCCATGGCATTTTCCACAGAAATAGAACAATAATCCCAACATATGTATGGAAGCACAAAAGATCCCAAATATCCAGGGCAATCTTGAGACAGAAGAACAAAGCCAGAGGTATCACACTCACTGACTTCAAACTATGCTACAAAGCTATAGTAATCAAAAGAGTATGACTGGCACATAAACACATAGATCAATGGAACAGAATAGAGCGCCTAGAAATAAACCCATGCACACATGGTCAATTAATCTATGGCAAAGGAGGCAAGAACATGCAATGGAAAAAAGACAGCTTCCTCAATAAATGGTGTTGGGAATACTTGACAGCTATATGTAAAAGAACAGACCTAGACCATTTTCTCACACAATATACAAAAATCAACTCCAAATGGATTAAAGACTTAAATGCAAGACGTGAAACCATAAAACACCTGGAACGAAACGTAGGCAGTCCACTCTTTGACATGAATCATAGCAATATTTTTTGGATGTGCCTCATCAGGTAAGGGCAATGAAATTAAAAATAAACAAATGGGACCACATCAAGCTGAAAAGCTTTTGCACAGTAAAGAAAACCATCAATGAAATAAAAAGGCAACCTACTGAATGAGATAAGACACTTTCAAGTGATATGTCTGAAAAGGGGTTAATATTAAAATATATATAAAGAATTCATAATTCAATAGCAAAAAATGGGCAGAGAAACTGAACAGAATTTTTTTTCAAAGAAGACATACATATGGCCAATGGTCACATGAAAACATGCTCAACATCACTAATCATCACGGAAGTGCAAACCAAACTACATGAGATATTATCTCACACCTGTCAGAATGGCTATTATCAAAAAGACAACAAATAATAAGTGTTGGCAAGTATGTGGGAAAAAGGAAACCCTCTCACACTGTTGGTAGGTATATAAATTGGTACAGCCACTGTGGAAAACAGTATGGATGCTCCTCAAACAGTTAAAAATAGAACTACCATATGATCTGGCAATTTCACTCCTGGGTATTTATCCAAAGAAAACAAAAACATTAATTCAAAAAGATATATGTACCCCAATGTTCATAGCAGCATTATTTACAGTAGCCAAGATATGGAAGCAACCTAAGTGCCCACTGATGGATGAATGGATAAAGAAGATGTGATATACATACATTTATATTTATATTTATATATAAAACACAGAATATTACTCAGCCATTACAAAGAATGAAACCTTACCATTTACAAGAACATGGACAGATCTGGAAGGCATTATGTATGCTTGGTGAAATAAGTCAAACAGAGAAAGACAAATACTGTGTTTTTTTCAATTATATTTGGAATCTAAAAAACAAAATAAACAAACATTACAAAACAGAAACAGACTCACAAATACAGAGCACAAACTAGTGGTTTGCCAAAGAGGAGGGGGGTGGAGGAATGGGTGAAACAGGTGAGAGGGATTAAGAGGTACAAAATTCCAGTTATAAAAAAATAAGTCACAAGGATATATTGTCAATAATATTATTTTAAAAAAGAAAAGAGAGGGCCTCCCTGGTGGCGCAAGTGGTTGAGAGTCCGCCTGCCGATGCAGGGGATACGGGTTCGTGCCCCGGTCTGGGAGGATCCCATATGCCGCGGAGCGGCTGGGCCCGCGAGCCATGCCGCTGAGCCTGCGCGTCCGGAGCCTGCGCGTCCGGAGCCTGTGCTCCGCAACGGGGGAGGCCACAACAGTGAGAGGCCCGCATACCGCAAAAAAAAAAAAAAAAAAAAAAAAGAAAAGAGAGAAAACATACATATTAGAGTGCCCAGAGGAAAAATAAAGATGCACAATACAAAAGGAAGATTAATATACATAACAAGCTTTGTTGGTTGAAGGTGTACCAAGCTTAGAGGGTATTTTACAGTGTTAAAAGTATATACTAAAAAAACAGAAAGGCTCAAAATCAGGAATCCAGGAATTCATTTCAAAATAATAGAAAATTAAAATGAAATAAAGTGGAGAGAAAACAATTCTAAAAATAAATACATTAAAATAGAAAATACAAATAAAGAAAATGAACTAAGCCAAAGATGATGATTTGAAAACTCTAATAAGCTTGATAATTCACTGGTAATATCCATAAAGAAAATAGGAAAAAGGCAAAAATTTCCAAAATCAGGAATGAAAAAGAGGACACCAGTATAAAACAGACATAAGGTTACAAGAGGATATGGGGAAATAAATATTGTCTATGAATTTGAAATCTTATATGAAAGAGACAAATATCTACAAAGACTCAAGTTACTAAAACATGAAGAAACAAAGTGTGAAGAATGTCATATCAAAGAATATCCTATATCAACGTATAATTCTACTTCAAAAAGTGAAGTCGTTATTTAAACTCATCCTACAAAGAAAGCACCAGGCCTAGATGGCTTTAGTGGTAAATGATTTTAGACTTTTAAGGAACAAATAACACTAATGTAGCAAATATTCATCCAGAGAATTAAACATTAGGCTCACTTTACAACTCTTTTTATGAAATTGGAACAACCTTGCTACCAAAACTTGACAAGGATATTTCAACAAAGAAAAATTTCAAACCAATGTGCTTCATGAACATGGATGCTAAAATCCTAAACAAAATATCAGTAAAATGAATCTAGTGAGATTAGTAAAAAAAAAAAAAAAAGACATTGAAATCAAGTTGGGTTTATTCCAGGAATTAAATCTTAGTTATCATTCAAAGATCAGTTGTGATTCATCATATTAATAGGAGCAAGGAGAAAAATAAAGCAATCATCACAATACATGTAAAAAGACAGTTGATACAATTTAACACAAATTTCTTAGGATAAAATTTTTTAAGCAAAATAAGAGTAGAAGCATACTTTCTTTATCTGATTAAGGGTATCCACCAAGCCCTGCACATGATTGTGAAATGGTTAATGTTTTACAAAGAGATCAAGGATGTCTATTATCATGCTTCTAATGCAGCATTACAGTAGAGATCACAGTCAGTGTAAAAGGGCAAGAAACTTAATAAAAGATTCAAGTATTAGAAAGAAAGAAAGAAAACTGTCATTTGTAGATGACATAATTATGTATATAAACAAGTCTAAAATAAACAACTGACAATTTATAATTAAATCAATCTCAATAGACAGATAGGTATATAAATATTTCATATATCAGGACCATTTCTAAAGTGAATATTAAATATATAATTTATAACAGCATTAAAACATCAAATGTCTAAGGTGAAATCTTACAACAACTTATATGAACTCTTGATACTAAAAATAGTAAATATAATTAGTAGAACTGAAGAGGAAGTAAATAGATGGAGGTATGTATTATGTGTGTAGGTTTGAAAGCTCAGTTCCCAGATGGAGCTTTAGAGTTAATATAATTCCAACAATCAACTCAGAATAAGTTTTCAGAAATAGATAATTCCTAGAGTGTACCTGGTAAGGTAAAGGCTTGGAACAGCCAAGATAATTTTGCAGAAGAAGGAAAAGGAGGGAGAAATTACTGGATGCTAAGGCTTAGATTTAGAAGATGTAGTTTGATTGCAAGCATGGACACATAGAAAAATGGATCAAGGAGAGAACCACACATACAGTGACAACTGATTTTGAACAAGGGTGGTCCAGTAGAGCAGTGGAAAATTGATTATGTGTAGCTAGGATTGCTGGATATAAATGTCCTCTCCAACTCTTATGTGACTCCACTACTCCAAACAACATACAAAAATCAATTGCAAGTAGATTGTAAATATATATGTGAAAGGAAAGCCACTTAAGCCATTACATCAAGGGTGGCCAAGCTATGACCTGCAGGCCAAAACCAGCTCACAACTTGTTTTTGTATGGCCTGGGAGCTAAGAATGGATTTTATGTTTTTTAATGAAAACCGAACAAAACATAAAACAATAGCATTTGGAGACCTTCAAGATGGCAGAAGAAAAAGATGTGGAGATCACTTCCTGCCCACAAATACATAAGAAATACAACTACATGTGGAATAACTCCTATAGAACACCTACTGAACGCTGGCAGAAGGCCTCAGACCACCCAAAAGGCAAGAAACGCCCCACATACCTGGGTGGGGCAAAAGAAAATAGAATAAACAGAGACAAAAGAAGAGGGATGGGACCTGCACCAGTGGGAGGGAGCTGTGAAGGCGGAAAGGTTTCCACACACTAGGAAGGACCTTTGCGAGCGGAGACTGCGGGTGGCGGAGGAGCACAGCAACAGGGGTGCAGAGGGCAAAGCAGAGAGATTCCCGCACAGAGGATCGGTGCCGACCGGCACTCACCAGGCCGAGAGGCGTGTCTGCTCACCCGCCGGGGTGGGCGGGGCTGGGAGCTGAGGGTCTGCCTGGTCGGAGCGCAGGGAGAGGAATGGGGTTGGCTGCGTGAACACAGCCTGAAGGGGTTAGTGCGCCACAGCTAGCCGGGAGGGAGGCCGGGAAAAAGTCTGGACCTGCCGAACAGGCAAGAGACCATTGTTTCGGGTGCGCGAGGAGAGGGGACTCGAGCACCGCCTAAACGGGCCCCAGAGATGGGTGAGCCGCGGCTATCAGCACAGACCCCAGAGGTGGGCATGAGATGCTAAGGCTGCTGCTGCCGCCACCAAGAAGCCTGTGTGCAAGCACAGGTCACTATCCACACCTCCCCTCCTGGAGCCTGTGCAGCCCACCACTGTCAGGGTCCCGTAATCCAGGGACAACTTCCCTGAGAGAACTCATGGCGCCTCAGGCTGGTGCAACGTCACACCGGCCTCTGCCGCCACAGGCTCGCCCCGCATCTGTACCCCTCCCTCCCCCTGGCCTGAGCGAGCCAGAGCCCCTGAATCAGCTCCTTTAACCCCGTCCTGTCTGAGAGAAGAAGAGATGGCCTCAGTCAACTGACACGCACAGGCAGGGCCAGATCCAAAGCTGAACCCCGGGAGCTGTGCGAACAAAGAACAGAAAGGGAAATCTCTCCTAGCAGCCTCAAGAGTAGCGGATTAAATCTCCACAATCAACTTGATGTACCTGCATCTGTAGAATACATGAATAGACAACGAATCATGCCAAAATTGAGGCAGTGGACTTTGGGAGCAACTATATATGTATATATATATTTTTTGTTTTTTCCTTTTTTTCTTTTTGTGCGTATGTGTATACTTTGGTGCATGATTCTGTCTGTATAGCTGTGGTCTTACCATTTGCCCTAGGGTTCTGTCTGTCCTTTTTAAAAAATTATTATTACTTTTTAATTTTTCTTAATAATTATTTTTTATTTTAATAACTTTTTATTTTATTTATTTTCTTTCTCTTTTACTCCCTTTTCTTCTGAGCCGTGTGGATGACAAGGTCTTGGTGCTCCAGGCAGGTGTCAGGCCTGTGCCTCTGAGGTGGGAGAGCTGAGTTCCGGACACTGGTCCACCAGAGACGGCCCAGCTCCACATAACGTCAAATGGCAAAAGCTCTCCAAGAGATCTCCATCTCAACACAAAGACCCAGCTCAATTCAATGACGAGCAAACTACAGTGATGGACACCCTATGCCAAACAACTAGCAAGACAGGAACACAACCCCAACCATTAGCAGAGTGGCTGCCTAAAATCATAATAAGGTCACAGACACACCAAAACACACCACCAGATGCGGTCCTGCCCAGCAGAAAGACAATAACCAGCCTCATCCACCAGAACACAGCCACTAGTCCCCTCCACCAGGAAGCCTACATAACCCACTAAACCAACCTTAGCCACTGGGGCCAGACACCAAAACCAACGGGAACCATAAACCAGCAGCCTGCGAAAAGGAGACCCCAAACACAGTAAGTTAAGCAAAATGAGAAGACACAGAAACACACAGCAGATGAAGGAGCAAGTTAAAAACCCATCAGACCAAACAAACTAAGAGGAAATAGGCAGTGTACCTGAAAAAGAATTCAGAGTAATGATAGTAAAGATGATCCCAAATCTTGGAAATAGAATGGAGAAAATACAAGAAACGTTTAACAAGGACACAGAACAACTAAAGAGGAAACAAACAATGATGAACAACAAAATAAATGAAATAAAAAATTCTCTAGAAAGAATCAATAGCAGAATAACTGAGGCAGAAGAATGAATAAGTGACCTGGAAGATAAAATAGTGGAAATAACTACTGTAGAGCAGAAGAAAGAAAAAGAATGGAAAGAATAGAGGACAGTCTCAAAGATTTCTGGGAAAACATTAAATACAGCAACATTTAAATTATAGGGGTCCTAGAAGACAAGAGAAAAAGAGAGGGACTGAGAAAATACTTGAAGAGATTATAGTTGAAAACTTCCCTAATATAGGAAAGGAAATAGTTAATCAACTTCAGGAAGCACAGAGAGTTCCATACAGGATAAATCCAAGGAGAAATGCGCCAAGACACATATTAATCAAACTATCAAAAATTAAATACAAAAAAAATTATGAAAAGCAGCAAGGGAAAAAAACAAATAATATATAAGGGAATACCCATAAGGTTAACAGCTGATCTTTCAGTAGAAACTCTGCAAGCCAGAAGGGAGTATCAGGACATATTTAAAGCGACAAAAGGGAAAAACCTACAACCAAGATTACTCTACCCAGCAAGGATCTCACTCAGACTCAACGGAGAAATTAAAACCTTTACAGACAAGCAAAAGCTAAGAGAATTCAGCATCACCAAACCACCTTTACAAAAAATGACAAAGGAACTTCTCTAGGCAGGAAACACAAGAGAAGGAAAAGACCTACAATAGCAAAACCCACAAATTTAAGAAAATGGTAATACGAACATACATATTGATAATTACCTTAAATGTAAATGGAATAAATGGTCCAAACAAAAGACATAGACTGGCTGAATGAATAAAAAAACAAGACCCATATATACGCTGTCTACAGGAGACCCACTTCAGACATTGGGACACATACAGACTGAAAGTGAGGGGATGGAAAAAGATATTCCATGCAAATGGAAATCAAAAGAAAGCTGGAGTAGCAATTCTCATATTAGACAAAACAGACTTTAAAACAAAGACTATTACAAGACACAAACAAGGACACTGCATAATGATCATGGGATCAATCCAAGAAGAAGATATAACAATTGTAAATATATATGCACCCAATATAGGAGCACCTCAATACATAACACAAATGCTAAGCCATAAAAGGGGAAATAGACAGTAACACAATCATACTAGGGAACTTTAACACCCCACTTTCACCAATGGACAGATCATCCAAAATGAAAATAAGGAAACACAAGTTTTAAATGATATGTTAAACAAAATGGATTTAATTGATATTTATAGGACATTACATACCAAAAAAGTGGAATACACTTTGTTTTCAAGGGCTCATGGAACATTCTCCAGGATAGATCATACCTTGGGTCACAAATCAAGCCTTGGTAAATTTAAGAAAACTGGAATCATATCAAGTATATTTTCCGACCTGAAATCTATGAGACTAGATATCAATCACAGGGAAAAATCTATAAAAAATACAAACAAATGGAGACTAAACAATACACTACTTAAAAACCAAGAGATAACTGAAAAAAATCAAAGAGGAAATCAAAAAAATACCTAGAAACAAATGACAATGAAAACACAATGACACAAAATCTATGGTATGCAGCAAAAGCAGGTCTAAGAGGGAAGATTGTAGCAACATAATCCTATCTCAAGAAACAATAAACATCTCAAATAAACAACCTAACCTTACACCTAAAACAATTAGAGAAAGAACAAAAAAACCCCAAAGTTAGCAGAAGGAAAGAAATCATAAATACTAGATCAGAAATAAATGAAATAGAAATGAAGAAAATGATAGCAAAGATCAATAAAACTAAAAGCTGGTTCTCTGAGAAGAAAAACAAAATTTATAAACCATTAGCCAGACTCATCAAGAAAAAAAGGGAGAAGACTCAAATTAGTAGAATTAGAAATGAAAAAGGAGAAGTAACAACTGACACTGCAGAAATACAAAGGCTCATGAGAGATTACTACAAGCAACTGTATGCCAATAATATGGACAACCTGGAAGAAATGAAAAAATTCTTAGAAAAGCAAAGCCTTCTGAGGCTGAACCAGGAAGAAATAGAAAATATAAACAAACCAATCACAAGCACTGAAATTGAGATTGATTAAAAATCTTCCAACAAACAAAAGCCTAGGACCAGATGACTTCACAGGCCAATTCTACCAAACATTTAGAGAAGAGCTAACACCTATCCTTCTCAAACTCTTCCAAAATATAGAAGAGGGAGGAGCACTCCCAAACTCATTTTATAATGCCACCAACCCCCTGATACCAAAACCACAGAGATGTCACAAAGAAAGAACACTATAGGCCAATATCACTGATGAATACAAATGCAGAAATCCTCAACAAAATACTAGTAAACAGAATCGAACAGCACATTAAAAGGATCATACACCATGATCAAGTTGGGTTTATCCCAGGAATGCAAGGATTCTTCAATATAGGTAAATCAATCAATGTGATATGCCATATTAACAAATTAAAGAATAAACACTATATGATCATCTCAATAAATGCAGAAAAAGCTCTTGACAAAATTCAACACCCATTTATGATAAAAACCTTCCAGAAAGTAGGCATAGAGGGAACTTATTTCAACATAATAAAGGCCATATATGACAAACTCACAGCCAAAATTTTTCTCAATGGTGAAAAACTGAAACCATTTCCTCTAAGATCAGGAACAAGAAAAGGTTGCCCACTCTCACCACTATTATTAAACATAGTTTTGGAAGTTTCAGCCGCAGCAATCAGAGAAGAAAAATAAATAAAAGTAATCCAAATGAGAAAAGAAGAAGTAAAGCTGTCACTGTTTGCAGATGAAGTGATACTATACATAGAGAATCCTAAAGATGTCACCAGAAAACTACTAGAGCTAATCAATGAATTTGGTAAAGTAGCAGGATACAAAATTCATGCACAGAAATCTCTTACATTCCTATACACTAATGATGAAAAATCTGAAAGAGAAATTAAGGAAAGACTCCCATTTAGCAGTGCAACAAAAGGAATAAAATACCTAGGAATAAACCTATTGAAGGAGACAAAAGACCTGTATTCAGAAAACTATAAGACACTGATGAAAGACATTAAAGATGATACAAACAGATGGAGAGATATACCATGTTCTTCGACTGGAAGAATCAACATTGTGAAAATGACTATACTACCGAAAGCAATCTACAAATTCAATGCAATCCCTATCGAACTACCAATGGCATTTTTTCACAGAACTAGAACAAAAAATCACAATTTGTATGGAAACACAAAAGACCCCGAATAGCCAAAGCAATCTTGAGAAAGAAAAACAGAGCTGGAGGAATCAGGCTCCTGGACTTCAGACTATACTACAAAGCTACAGTAATCAAGACAGTATGGTACTGGAACAAAAACAGAAAGATAGATCAATGGAACAGGATAGAAAGCCCACAGATAAACCCATGCACATATGGTCAACTTATCTTTGAAAAAGGAGGCAGGGATATACAGTGGAGAAAAGACAGCCTCTTCAATAAGTGCTGCTGGGAAAACTGGACAGCTACATGTAAAAGAATGAAATTAGAACACTCCCTAACACCATATACAAAGATAAACTCAAAAGTGGTTAAAGACCTAAATGTAAGGCCAGACACTATAAAACTCTTTGAGGAAAACACAGGCAGAACACTCTATGACATAAATCACAGCAAGATCATTTTTACCCACCTCATAGAGAAATGGAAATAAGAACAAAAATAAACAAATGGTACCTAATGAAACTTAAAGGCTTTTGCACAGCAAAGGAAACCATAAACAAGACGAAAAGACAACCCTCAGAATGGGAGAAGATATTTGCAATGAAACAACTGATAAAGAATTAATCTCCAAAATTTACAAGCACCTCATGCAGCTCAATATCAGAAAAACAAAAAACCCAATCCAAAAATGGGCAGAAGACCTAAATAGACATTTCTCCAAAGAAGATATACAGATTTCCAAGAAACACATGAAAGAATGCTCAACATCATTAATCATTAGATAAATGCAAATCAAAACTACAATGAGGTATCACCTCACACCTGTCAGAATGGCCATCATTTAAAATCTAGAAACAGTAAATGCTGGAGAGGGTGTGGAGAAAAGGGAACCCTCTTGCAGTGTTCGTGGGAATGTAAATTGATACAGCCACTATGGAGAACGGTATGGAGGTTTCTCAAAAAATTTAAAATAGAACTACCATACGACCCAGCAATCCCACTACTGGGCATATACCCTGAGAAAACCATAATTCAAAAAGAGTCATGAACCCACAATGTTCAATGCAGCTGTATTTACAATAGCCAGGACATGGAAGCAACCTAAGTGTCCATCGACAGATGAATGGAGAAAGAAGATGTGGCACATATATACAATGGAATATTACTCAGCCCTAAAAAGAAACAAAATTGAGTTATTTGTAGTGAGGTGGATGGAGTCTTCTACACAGAGTGAAGTCAGAAAGAGAAAAACAAATACAGTATGCTAACACATATATATGGAATCTAAAAATAAAATGGTTCTGAAGAACCTAGTGGCAGGACAGGAATAAAGACGCAGATCTACTAGAGAGTGGACTTGAGGACATGGGGCATGGGAAAGGTAAGCTGGGATGAAGTGAGTGAGTGGCATGGACATATATACACTACCAAATGTAAAACAGATAGCTAGTGGGAAGCAGCCACATAGCACAGGGAGATCAGCTCGGTGCTTTGTGACCACCTAGAGGGGTGGGATATGGAGGGTGGAAGGGAGATGTAAGAGGGAGGAGATGTGGGGACTTATGTATATGTATAGCTGATTCACTTTGTTATAAAGCATTAAGTAACACACCATTGTTAAGCAATTATACTCCAATAAAGACATTAAAAAAATGGATAGCATTTTATGATATGTGAAAATTAAACTAAATTCAAATTTCCAGTTTCTATAAATAATGACTTTCTGGAACATATCCCCACTCGTTAATTTAAGTATTTTCTATGGCTGCTTTTTTGGTACAACACTAATGTAGAGTAGGTGCTAGAGAGACCACGTAGCCTGCAAAGCAAAAACATTTATTATCTGGATCTCTACAGATGTGTTCAGCAACCTCTGCAGTAGAGGATACTGTATAAAAATATTTGTTACCTTTTTCTGAGGAAAATTTATTAAACAGGAAATAGGAATCAATAACCAAAAAAAGAAAAGATGGATAAATCAGTCCATATTAAATTAACAACAATTTCTGTTAATCAAAACATCTTAAAAAGAATGAACAGAGAAACTGCACAGTTTGAGAAGGTATCTGCAGCACATGTTATTGAAAAAGGCTTAATAATCAGAATATATATAAAGAACACTCACCAAAAAAAAAAAAAACTAACAACGGAAAGAGATAAAAATGGGCAAACTTAAAATGGGCAGGCACTTAAAATGGATAATATTCATATGGCCAGTAAACATATGAAAAGGTGTTCAATCACATAAGATATCAGGAGAAAAAATCAAATTATTATAACAATGAAATAATATAGCAAATACACAAAATGACTAAGTCAGAAGGGCTGACAGCAATTATTGCCAAGAATAAACAAAAATAAAAAATTAGATGTTACACATTCCTGTTGTGAAGATAAATTTGTACAATCACTTTGAAAAACTTTATGGTATCTGCTAAAGTTGAAAACACACATAACTCCTCCATTATCCAGTAAATCCACTCCTAAATATATATACCAAACAAAAGTAGAAAAATAATGTACACAACTGTGTTATATATAATATTATCAACTTGGGAACAACTCAAATGTCCAGCAGCTGGATATTCAATAAATAAGTTCTGGGTAATCACACGATGGAATACCAAGCAGAAGTGAAAATAAATGAACTACTGCTTCATGTGTTAACCTGAATAAGTCGAATGGGCATAATACTGAATGAAAGAAACCAGACACAAAAGGGTGCATTCTGTATCATTTCATCTACACAAATTCCCAACACTGGCAAAACTAATCATGTTAGTGGTTAGATTTAGATATGAGAAGGAGTGGTGGTTGGGAGAAGAAAAGAGGGTGACCTGTAGTGCCCTCTTGGTATTGCATTTTTTGACCTACCTTGCCATTACTTGAATTCATGATTTATATGCTGTTCTGTTTAAAGATAAAAAGATAAAATTTCATGAGGGAATTTTCATGGTGTTTATTTGAATTAGACAACTTTTCCCATTCTTGATACTGGTTGTATCTTTTCTCTTTTTATCTAGATCAGTCTCATTAGAGATTTGTCCATTTTATTGTTTTTTACAAAGAAAGTGCTTTTGGTTTCATGAATTTACCCAATCATTTTTCTGTTTTCAATTTGACTGGTTCCTGCTTTCATTTTTATTTTCTTTCCTTCAATATCTTTGGGTTTAATTAGTTTAATTTTAAAATTTAATTAGCTTAATTTTATTATTTTTTTCTTAAGATGGAATCATTGATTGCCAATTTAAGTCCTTTCTATTTTTCTAATATAAGCATTGAATGCTGTCAATTTCTTCTAAGCACTGCATCCCATATGTTCTAGTAGGTTGTATTTTTATTTTCATTCAATTCAAAATATTTTCTAATTTCTCTTTTGACTTCTCCATGCCTGAAACAGTGAGGGAAGCTCTCTTCAGCCTCCTTTCTGCCTCCCATCCTTCTCATGGGGACCCTAATAGAAGTTCATAGAAGAGAATTTGCTAAAAGGCACACATTTCACTGTGTCTGTGTCTCCCAGGGCTTCTATGCTATTATGCTAACCCACAACTGACTTGAACAATTATTTAAGATGTTGCAAGATTATTTCTGACCTTTGTATGTTAGACACAACCTTCCTATTACCACTTACAGGTGAGAAATTCTACTTGTCTTGCCTCTGGGAGAAGGGGGTCCTTCTTATGTTTCTGGCTAATGGTTTGCCCAGCAACCTAAGCTCTCTAATGGATTTGAGAAAAGTTAGTATCTTGTAATTTATCTGGTTTTCTCTCTTTCTTAGGATAGATAAAATTATATTTCTAGCTTTTTATATCTTAGAAGTGGGATCTCAGAATAAGAATTTAAATAAAGCAAAATAAAAATTCTCAAAGTCCTGAGGAAGTGTATTTGAAACATGAATTGGAAATACGTAGTAATAGAAAGAACAACTATCAATGTTTGATGTAAAATATATAAATGTTGAAGTACTATTTGTTAGGTTTGAATAGCAGAAAAATACTGTTTAAGACTAATTTGTAAACAGGAGATTTGAAATGTTGAATTCTAGAACCGGATATAAAATAGGAATAGAGACAAGTAAAGATTAAGAGAAAAGTTAGGCGATTTGGAGGACAGAAACAGAAATATCAATGTTGGTCTAGGAATAAATCCAGAAGGACAGAAAAGAATATACTGAGGAAAGAACATGTTTTTTAAATTATCATAATCAACTAGAATTAAAGAAGATATAAAATTCTGGATTGAAAGTGTACTTAATATGACCACAAAGACAACAAAGGAAAACACACCAAGACTCATATATACATACACACACCATGGTAAAATTTAAAGATGTTAAAGAAAGAGAAAACAACAGCTGATTTTTTCAGAAAGCGAAGAAAGACCATCACATGAAAGTAGGAATCATACATACATCAGATTTCTCAATAGCAATAAGAAATGAAAAAAATGCAGTGCTTTTTTCCAAAGAGTATGGGAGTTCATGGAAGTTTTCCATTTTATATATGATGACGTGGTAGGAAGAATAATCACCCCCTCACCCTGAAATGGCCATTCCCTAATCCCTGGAATTTATGAGTATATTACATCATGATGCAAATTAAATTTGCAGATATTTTTAAGAACATTGAGATGAGTACATGGATCATCCACATTGGCTCAATCTAATCACATACATCCTTAAAAGTGGAAAAGGCAGGCAGAAAGGTGGGTCATAGAGACGCAATGTGATAGGACCCTCTGCATTGCTGGTTTTGAAGATGGAAGAAGGGGGCCATGAGCTGAGGAATGGTGGCCACTAGAAGGTGGAATAGCCCTCATCTTGCAGCAAGCAAGAGAATAGGGACCTTGATTCTACAAACAGAGGGACTAAATTCTGACAATAACCAAAAAGAGCAGAAAATGAATTATCTTCCATCAGAAACAGGTTCCCTCCTTTCTAGAGCCTCTAGAAAGGAATGCAGCTTGCCAACACCCTGATTTTAGTCCAGTGAGACCTGTATGTATTGTATTTTTGATCTTAAAAACTGTAAGATAGGAAATTTGGGTTGTTCTAAGCCACTCCGTTTATGGTAATTTGTTATCACAGCAATAGAAAACAATTTTGTTCTGTTTTGCATTGTGTCAACCTCTACCATCACTTTTAAAAAAAATTTATTACAGAGGTGATTTACAATGTTGTGTTAGTTTCAGGTGTACAGCAAAGTGATTCAGTTTTACATATAATTATATGCATTCTTTTTCAGATTCTTTTCCCATATAAGTCATTACAGAAGAGTTCCCTCTACCATTACTTTTAATGCATTCTCAATTATAAAACTTTATCTAAGGAAGAGTCTAACTATATATATATATATATATATGAATTCATAATTTCATATTTCATGCACTACTTTTCAAATGTTTAAAATTTGTTTTTAAAATATTTCTCATGCAGTACCTACATTTATTTGGGAGTGCTCTCAGGATTAACACTTGTGGGGGGAAGGAAAGAAAACAGGATCAGCCAAAGGGAAAAGCTGGACCACAATGCAGTCACAGCAAGATGACAGCCAACCCCAAGGGGAGCTCTGAGGCTGGGCTTGGGCTTCAGAGTTGCCAGAGTTGGGCCAAGGAGGCCAAATATCTATAACCGTGAAAAGACCAGACTGTAGAAAAGAGCTGGCCATCCTTGGGTGATTTTTTTAAAAGTCCAGCTTCAACCTGGCCTTTTTAAAGTATCTTGTCTACTATTGTCTACTGTTATTTTCTACCCTAGCTTAAAAATGACTGGGTCTTATAACTGGCTGGCAGCTCCAGGAGGGTTGTGGGGATTTCTGTGATTCTGAGGGACTTGGTGTCCAGTTTGTCGGCCATAACAGGGGAGACTGGGCCAAGTAATATCTAGTATATGAGAAATCACCACCTACATCCTCATTTTCTGATTCTACATGCTTTTCCCCACCCACTTTTATGATTAAGCACAACAGAATACATGCATGTTGGTAGCCTCAAGAGTCTATGAGTCACGATGACATTTCACATTATTTATACCCCAAAGCAGAAGAAAGATGAACAAAATTACTCTTATCTTCTCAAGAGACAAATGATCACATTGCAGATAGGCCTCTATGTTGACTCTGGACGTATGTGTTTACATTTCCTGGGGTTATGAAGTCCATGATCAATATAAATGGGAGACTGTGATTATTACATAGTACCCAGAGAAAACAAGTTACATTCTGAAAAGGTTATGTTTTCAAGAAGACTCAAGAGAGAAAGAAAAGGCAGCTGCCTCTTTCCCCTTTATAAGCAGATTCATTTTTTAAAATTAATTTTTATGAAATCTTTGGAGATCTGATTCTTCTCTTGCTGCTACTTCTGATTCTCGTGGTAGCTCATTTTCTTCCTTTTTTAAATTAAATTGAGATTGTGAGCTTATAACTGGCTGATTTTAAACAGTAGAAATCATGAATGACCTGGTTGGCAAATGTGACTCTCCAGAAAATGATTGGTATAAGCTTTTCCTAAGTGTCCTGGAGAACTAGGCACCATCAAACTGGCTCCAGGCTTTTCTGAATGTTTCTATTTGGAGTTCCCCAAATTTGGTTAAAAATGATTGAGAAGGAAACTTCTTTTCCAATTTCCACACATACACAATATATCATTTTCCTTGTTGATATTTTTACTATAGGAAGAAGGTGTTTGCTAACCCACTCTTTCACTGATGTTATAGTTCATTGAAGGTTTTGACACTGTGTCTGTGGGGGGATAAATCTCAGCTCCAACAGCCTGCCTTACTTAGGCCCAAGGCTGGATCTCCTATTCTGTATAGGATGTTAAAATCTGGTATTTGCCCAATACTCTAGGTCATTTACGCATTTTACAGCATCTACAGGTTCAGTTTTCACAAAATTAAATTCTCTTTCCTCCCTCTCTCCCTCCTTCTCTTTTTTTCTTTCCTTCTGTCCTCTTTCCTTTATTCTTTCTCTCTTTTTCTTTCTCTTCTCTTCCTTCCTTCCTTTCTTTCCCCGTCCTTCCTTTCTTTCTTTCCTCTCTCTGTCATTTTTTCTCTTTTTTTTTGCACCCATGAATTTCCTTTTCATTTTGTAAATATAGATAGATTTTTATTTTAAAATATAGTGGTAATTTATCCAGCAATTCTAGATTTTATAAAAGGGGAACATTTATTACATGCTCATAAGTCATCTTGATCCTATATACTTTGGAATATTTTCTTTCTTTTTTTTCCTCTTTCTTCTCTCCAGACACATCAATTGTGAGATACATATATATCTCACTATATATATAGATATATCTATATATATAGATAGATAGAGATATACAGATATATATATATATAATCACTCTTCTCTGTTTGAAATCACTTCTTTTATAGTTGTAGAAAATTTCCCTCACCCTTATCAAATTGTGGAAATGAGAACAAATGGCAATTTAATCAATGAATACTTATTGCCTATAATTCTAAGTGTAAACTTACAAACTTTATTGAGTCTCCCTAGAACCAACTTTAAGAAGTCTTTAATGTAGATAAAACAATGTCCCATTTCTCAAATTTTGTGCCAGTGTGGGTATCAAAACAAAACAAAATGTATTTGCCTATAATAATTTTACTAGGTTATTATTGCCATCCTAGAAATATGTACAGAATTATTTTGAAAAAATATAAATAAATGTTCATTTCACCAATAGAGAGTAAAGTATGTGAAGGGTGTGTGAATATGTGTGTGTGTGTGTGTGTGTGTGTGTGTGTGTATGTGTTGGACATAAAGGATTGATAACCAGGGTTTCCTGACTTGGTAAAAGAAAATTAAGAGTGAACTTAGTAGAAATGGGAGAGCTGAAATGAGCTAGGACAACAGTGACAATAAATAAACACTGATATAAAAGGAGCACATGTATCATCTGGTAGGTACTTTCATAACTAATTTTATTGTTATGTTTACTAATATAAAAGAACACATTTTGCAACTTCTCTTCTTCCCAGGAAGTTATAATATCTAGAACTATTGCCTCATTTATAGTATAAGAAATTTCTCAACCTAAGGCTCCTGTTATATAAAATTCAATTGTAACTTGAGGAACAAGTCAGAAATCCAGTTTGGACCCTGCTTCATCAAACTCTGCATCTGCTCAGAAAAGGCATAATGCTGATCTGTGTCCAATCTGATTCTTTATTAAAGTTTATTCCCACTTTCCTTCTGTAAAATCAAGGTCCTTGCTTTGCTGGGCAGGGAACTATAATACTACGACTCTCTTCTTCCATTCTATTTCAGCTGCAAGAGTTTGATGGTAAAACTGAATGAAATTTTTCAACAACACCTCTAGAAAAATGCAATGTAAAATATCATCAGTTAATAAGACACACACCAAGATTTTTTTAAGTTAAATTGATTGTTAGATGAATTATTCACTGAGTGCACTTAATATGATGACACTTACAAGTAGTACTGCTTTACTCACCACACACCCACTGAAATCCCTTGTTTTCATCTCATACAATTGTTTAATTGCTAGAGATATGGATATGAAAAAGATAATTTAAGTTACCTGTGACAGTGATATAACAGAAGCATCAGCAGGGAACACAGGAAGGGTGAAAATGGGTCCAGGGGGACACAAAGTTGCCGCAGTCAGAAAATGGCAGGTAGTGAGGATTTATTTCATGCTTGTTCTATACCAGATAACTTGCTAAGGACAGAGAAAATGTGGTAGCTGCCAGAGAAATGGAAACTGACCTTATTCACTCTTTTAATACAAGTCTCAGTAAACTATTAGTGGTATATGATCATACCAAACAAAATGTTTATAAGAATATGTTTCCAATTGCACATTGTAAATATAATTTTTAAAGAAAAATATTTATGTATAGATATTGGTAGTTTACTAATTTTAATATATAACTTTTGGCTTTCCACAAAGTGTTAAACCTGCTAAACAACTTTGTGATATATTATTCTCCCAGGAGCACTCTAATTGTTATAATTCAGACTGGCAATATATATAGCACATACTTAATATACACTATGTACATATATATACTATGTACATATATATTATGTGTGTACAATTATATATGTCCAACTACAGTGATATGATTATACATACATAACATATATACAAAAACTTTACTTATATATATAAAATCTTAAAGTTTAGCTTATGCTATCACTGGGGCACACTTGCCATTTAAACATATTATCTTTTTTTTTTTTTTTTTTTTTTTGTTTATTTTTTGTGGTACGCGGGCCTCTCACTGTTTTGGCCTCTCCCGTTGCAGAGCACAGGCTCCGGACACGCAGGCTCAGCGGCCATGGCTCACGGGCCCAGCCGCTCCGCGGCACGTGGGATCCTCCCGGACCAGGGCACGAACCCGCGTCCCCTGCATCGGCAGGCGGACTCTCAACCACTGCACCACCAGGGAAGCCCTAAACATATTATCTTCTTTATCAATGTGTGTTAACAAATAACTTATCACAGATAACAGATGCAAATATCAGGTTTACAGTAAAGACTACTTTCACTAAGTGTAGCATGTGACACACAGTGGGAGTTGAAATATGATTGGCTGATACTCATCAGGATTCAAATTTAGTAAAGGAAAAGTAAGAATGAATTAGTAGAAATGGGAAGGGTTAAAAATAAGCTAGAACCAGAAAATGGTAATAGGAACATACATATCTATAATTACCTTAAACGTAAATGGACTAAATGCTGAAACCAAAAGACACAGACTGGCTGAATGGAAAAAAAAAAACAAGACCCGTATATATGTGGTCTACAAGAGACCCACTTCAGACCTAGGGACACATATAGACTGAAAGTGAGGGGACAGAAAAAGATATCCCACACAAATGGAAATAGCAAGAAAGCTGGAGTAGCAATACTCATATCAGACAAAATAGACTTTAAAATAATGACTGTCACAAGAGACAAGGAAGGACAGTACATAATGATCAAGGGATCAATCTGAGAAGATCTAACAACTGTAAATATTTCTGCACCCAACACAGGGGCACCTCAATACATAAGGCAAATGCCAACAGCTATAAAAGGGGAAATTGACAGTAACACAATAATAGTGGGGTACTTTAACACTCCACTTACACCAATGGATAGATCATCCAGACAGGAAATTAATAAGGAAACACAGACTTCAATGACACATTAGATGAGATAGATTAAATTGATATTTACAGGACATTCCACCCAAAAGCTGCAGAATAAACTTTCTTCTCAAGTGCAAACGAAAAATTCTCCAGGATAGATCACACCTTGGTTCACAAATCAAGCCTCAGAAAATTTAAGAAAACTGAAATCATATCAAGCATATTTTCTGACCACAATGTTATGAGATGAGAAATCAATTAAAGGAGGAAAAATGTAAAAAACACAAGCACATGGAGGCTAAACAATATGCTACTAAATAACCAAGAGATAATTGAAGAAATCAAAGAAGAAATCAAAAAATACCTAGAGACAACTGACAATAAAAACACAACTACCCAAAACCTAAGGGATGCAGCAAAATCAGTTCTAAGAGGGAAGTTTATAGCAATACAAGCCTACCTCAAGAAACAAGAAAAATCCCAAATAAACAATCTAACATTATACCTAAAGGAACTAGAGAAAGAAGAAGAAAAAAGCCCCAAAGTTAGTAGAAGGAAAGAAATCCTAAAGATAAGAGCAGAAATAAATGAAATAGAAACAAAGGAAACAACAGCAAAGATCAATGAAACTAAAAGATGGTTCTTTGAGAAGATAAACAAAATTGATAAAAATTTAGCCAGACTCATCAAGAAAAAAAGGGAGAGGACTCAAATCAATAAAATTAGAAATGAAAAAGGAGAAGTGACAAATGATACTGCAGATATACAATGGATCATAAGAGACTACTACAAGCAACTCTATGCCAATAAAATTGACAACCTGGAAGAAATGGACAAATTCTTAGAAAGGTACAACCTTCCAAGACTGAAACAGGAAGAAACAGAAAATATGAACAGACCAGTCACAAGTAATGAAGTTGAAACTGTGATTAAAAGTCTTCCAACAAACAAAAGTTCAGTGTATTAATTAATTTATTTATTTTGCTGTGTTGGGTCTTCATTTCTGGGTGAGGGCTTTCTCTAGTTGTGGCAAACAAAAGTCCAGGACCAGATGGCTTTATAGGTGAATTGTATCAAACATTTAGAGAAGACCTAAGAGCTATCCATCTCAAACTCTTCCAAAAAATTGCAGAGGAAGGAACACTCTCAAACTTATTCTATGAGGCCACCATCACCCTGATACCAAAACCAGATGAAGATATCACACACAAAAAAAGAAAATTACAGGCCAATATCAATGATGAACATAAACCCCAAAATCCTCAAAAAAATACTAGCAAACCGAATCCAACAGTACCATGGATCATGCACCATGGTCAAGTGGGATTTATCCCAGGGATGCCAGTATTCTTCAGCATATGCAAATCAATCAATATGATACACCATATTAACAAACTAAAGAATAATAACCGTATGATCATCTCAGTAGATGCAGAAAAAGCTTTTGACCAAATTCAACACCCAGTTATAATAAAAACTCTCCAGAAAGTGGGCATAGAGGGAACTTACCTCAACGTAATAAAGGTCATATATAACACACCCACAGCAAATATTATTCTCAATGGTGAAAAACTGAAAGAATTTCCTCTAAAATCAGGAGCAAAACAAGGGTGATCACTTTCACCACTATTGTTCAACGCAGTTTTGAAAGTCCTAGCTACAGCAATCAGAGAAGAAAAAGAAATAAAAGTAATCCAAACTGGCAAAGAAGAAGTAAAACTGTCACTGTTTGAAGATGACATGATACTCTACATAGAAAAGCCTAAAGATGCCACCAGAAAACTACTAGAGATAATCAAGGAATATGGTAAAGTTGCAGGATGCAAAATAAATGCACAGAAATCTCTTGTGTTCCTATACACTAACAATGAAAGATCAGAAAGAGCAATTAAGGAAACAATCCCATTCACCATTGCAACAAAAAGAATAAAATACCTAGGAATAAATCTACCTACAGAGGTAAAAGAACTGTACTCAGAAAACTATAAGATACTGATGAAAGAAATCAAAGATGACATAAACAGATGGAGAGATATACCATGTTCTTGGATTGGAAGAATCAATATTGTGAAAATGATTATACTACCCAAAGCA
Source organism: Mesoplodon densirostris (assembly GCF_025265405.1). Taxonomy (NCBI): domain Eukaryota; kingdom Metazoa; phylum Chordata; class Mammalia; order Artiodactyla; family Ziphiidae; genus Mesoplodon; species Mesoplodon densirostris. Next base: position 179,801,480 of record NC_082662.1, on the reverse strand, counting down.
ATCTACAGATTCAATGCAATCCCTATCAAATTACCAATGGCATTTTTCACAGAACTAGAACAAAAAATGTCAAAATTTGTGTGGGGACACAAAGACCCCAAATAGCCAGAGCAATCTTGAAAAAGAAAAACGGAGCTGGAGGAATCAGGCTCCCTGACTTCAGACTATACTACAAAGCTACAGTAATCAAGACAGTATGGTATAGGCACAAAAACAGAAATATAGATCAGTGGAACAGGATAGAAAGCCCAGAGATAAACCCATGCACATATGGTCACCTAATCTATGACAAAGGAGGCAAGACTATACAATGGAGAAATGACAGCCTCTTCAATAAGTGGTGCTGGGAAAAGTGGACAGCTACATGTAGAAGAATGAAATTAGAACACTCCTTAACACCATATACGATAATAAACTCAAACTGGATTAAAGGCCTAAATGTAAGGCCAGACACTATAAAACTCTTAGAGGAAAACATAGGCAGAACACTCTTTGACATAAATCACAGCAAGATCTTATTTGACCCACCTCATATAGTAATGAGAATAAAAACAAAAATAAACAAATGGGACCTAATTAAACTTAAAGCTTTTGCATAGCAAAAGAAACCATAAAAAAGATGAAAAGCCAACACTCAGAATGGGAGAAAGTATTTGAAAATGAAGCAACTGACAAAGGATTAATCTCCAAAATATACAAACAGCTCATGAAGCTCAATATTAAAAAAAAAAAAACCCAATCCAAAAATGGGCAGAAGACCTAAATAGACATTTCTCCAAAGAAGACATACAGATGGCCAAGAGGCACATGAAAAAGCTGCTCAGCATCACTAAGTATTAGAGAAATGTAAATCAAAACTACAATGAGGTTATCACCTCACACCAGTTAGAATGGACATCATCAGAAAATCTACAAACAACAAATGCTGGAGAGGGTGTGGAGAAAACGGAACCCTCTTGCACTGTTGGTGGGAATGCAAACTGAAACAGCCACTATCGAGAATATGGAGGTTCCTTAAAACACTAAAAGTAGAATTACCATATGACCCAGCAATCCCACTATTGGGCATATACGCAGAGAAACCCATAATTCAAAAAGACACATGCACCCCAGTGTTCATTGCAGCACTATTTACAATAGCCAGGACATGGAAACAACCTAAAAGTCCATCAATAGAGGAATGAATAAAGAAGTTATGGTACGTATAAAAAGTAATGAAACTAGGTCACTTGTAGAGATGTGGATGTACCTAGAGACTGTTATACAGAGTGAAGTAAGTCAGAAAGAGAAAAACAAGTATCGTATATTAACGCATATATGTGGAATTTGAAAAAATTGGTATAGACGATCTTATTTACAAAGCAGAAATAGAGTCACAGATATAGAGAACATATGTATGGATACCAAGGGGGAAAGGGGGCGGTGGGATGAATTGGGAGATTGGGGTTGACATATATACACTATTGATGCTATATATAAAATAGATAACAAATGAGAACCTACTGTATAGCACAGAGAACGCTACTCAGTGCTCTGTGGTAACCTAAATGGTAAGGAAATCCAAAAAAGAGGGGATAAATGTATACGCATAGCGGAGTCACTTTCCTGTACAGTAGAAACTAACACAACATTGTAAAGCAACTACACTACAATAAAAATTTAAAACAAAAGAAAAAAAAAGCTAGGACCATAGTGACAACACATAAACATTGGTGTAGGGGTAAAAGGGGCATGTACCTCTGGTAGCTAATTTTATTGTTATGTTTACGAACGTAAAAGAACATCTTTTGGAGCATCCTTTCCTCCTAAAGAAGTTATAATATCTAAAAATGACTGTCTTGTCACCTCCCACCATGAGGACAGTAACCTGGAGACTTCTTCCCCTCTCCTTACCCACCCCTTCACCCCCAGACTTTGAAAGATATACCTATCCAAACTGAACTGCAACACCATCTACCAGGATGAAATCAGGACACTTGTGGTCAGAAGGGGCTGAAGTTACTGTTTGGGGGGAATCTTATTAGCCCTTCAAGGTCTTCAGCTTTAATTGTCATAGAGTTATACCTAATATTTGTTTAATTTCTTTTATATCTGTGACTATATATATTGTTATAACTAATCTTTTTACCTGGACTCTCCTTTAGTGGCAGACTAAAAAATTATTTAACGGGCCTCCCTGGTGGCGCAAGTGGTTGAGAGTCCGCCTGCCGATGCAGGGGATACGGGTTCGTGCCCCGGTCTGGGAGGATCCCATATGCCGCGGAGCGGCTGGGCCCGTGAGCCATGGCCGCTGAGCCTGCGCGTCCGGAGCCTGCGCGTCCGGAGCCTGTGCTCCACAACGGGGGAGGCCACAACAGTGAGAGGCCCGCATACCGCAAAAAAAAAAAAAAAAAAAAAAAAAAAATTATTTAACTATTAATTTGGAATTTTTAAAGAAACTATTTTGGATATATGCCTTCTTCCTACCATTTCTTAGTTTTCTGCTTTACTCATTTTAGCTTTTATGTTTATTAACTTCCTTTTCCTACACTCTTTTGGCTACTTTTTAAATTCTCCATCCTAAAATGAACATCAGGTTACATTTCTTGAGAGGGGCACCAAAGAATTTTCTTTCTTAATAATGAAGATATGTAGCTTTAGTGTCTCTTGGTTCTTCTGTGTCTCACAGATTTTATATACACACTTTATTTAGAGATTATACAATTCGATTCTAGGTTTTTTCTTTGATGCAATATTGCCTAGGGATTTTTTAAAAATTTTCCAAATATAATTTAATTTTTGGCTAACTTTCTAATTTTATTTTTCTGATCTTTACTGGATTATGATCATGGGATGCGGGCTTTCATATCTTGACTTTTTAAATTGGATTAATTATCTTTGTGGTCAAGTATATAATTGATTTTGGTAGAAACTTCATTATCATAAAGTAATGTATACCTCATTTTGAAATATATCTATATCTAATTAAATGTGCTGCCCTTATCTTTTCTATTGATTTTCTCCAAATCTGAGATTTATTGAAGTCCCTTAGCAGATTTATATTTATCCCATTTTCTAGTTGCACATTTTTGCTTACAAAACAAGCAGACTGACTGAAAAATATTGTTTTTCATTAATGTAACAGTAATGCAAATTCTGATTTTATGCAAGTGAATATTTGTCTCATTTATTTTGTCATCTTATCATTTTCCTATATACACACATGTATACTTTTACTTGCTTCTCAACCTAATTTTTTCTCATTCTGTGGTCTTTTTCTGATTGAGTGAGTGATTATTTGGTTTGAGTCTTTACTTCAGTACTTTCCTCAGATAAGATATAGAGTGATATTCTACCTCACTCCTGCCATATTCATAAATATCTTTCATTTATCTACAGAAATGAATGACATCTGGGGTAAATATAAAACAAGTACCGATTTAGTCTTACCTCAACTCAAATAAATATTCTTCTTCTATTGTTTATTGTTTCCTCTCTACCTTTCTGGAACTTCTATCATTCAATAGGATCTACCCTAAGGCTCTCCTGATTTTCATAGTTTTGTTTGTTTGGTCTATGATAGAGAAAGTTTTTTTCTCATTTTCCCAAACTACCAACTTTGCAGCAACTGTCCTGTCTTGCATTTTGTCTCATTTTTTTAAACTGCTCTTATTATATCTTTTTTTTTTTTTTATGTTTAGGTAGCTCTGTCTCCTCCATTGGCTCTGTTGGGTTGAATTCTCTTTTATTCTATTTTTCCCCCTGTCTCACTTCAGGTGTTCTATTATTTCTTTGTCTGTTGTTTGAGGTCAGGGTCTAGGTGTAAGTGAAGTTCTAATAGATCTGTGAGTGATATCAGGAAAAGCATTCTCTGCAGTGTGCATGGCTTAAAGTTGCTGACCAGCATTCAGTCTCCCATACTAGCAGAGGTAGGCTGTTTGCCCAGTCTCTAAATTTTGAAAGTAGAGAAAACAGCTCACCTTTTTAGCTCCTCTTGAATGCTTGGGACCAGAGGGACCAGGTACTTTCAAAGGGGCTGATGTCAACCTTCTTATTGAAAGGTCTACAGATCTCTGTGATGAGATCTTCCCTGAGTGTCCTATGTTCTCATCCCCACATTACAGCAAGCTGACCACATGTCCAGCCTCTCCACTGACTGATTCACCAAAGAGAAATCCCATACTTCCCCCTCAGTTTGGATGCACATAATATCCCAGGCCTGATTCATACTGATCTACTTGCTGACCCCAGCAGTAGCTGATCCAGAGAGGAAAATTTGTTGCAGTTGATAGAAGAGCAGAAACCAAGTCATTTTTCCCTTATACAGTTCCACAAAGCAGAGCATCATTTCCTAGTTCATTAGAAATAAAACTTTCTTACACAATCACAACTTTAACTTTAAAAAACAAGAAATGCATTAGCATCTTTATTACAAATGTAATTGGTTTTCTTTTATTTTTCTTCATAGGGATAGGGTCACTAGCTAAAATATACCACTGTAAAATCTGCAATTTAAATTTCATTTCATGCTGCATTGTAGAAATAGTTTATATAAATAGTGTCCATTAATCATTTAAAACAAAGGTTAAATGTAAATTAGGATCCTGTTATGTATTTCTATGATTATTTACGGTTTTCTGGTAAAGTTTTATTTTTCTGAGGGTGAAGGAATTAATGTTTTTGAAACTAAAATATCTTTAAACTAAAATTGATAACTTCCAGAAATCAGATGACTTGAAGAGAGTGCCATATCATCACAAACAGCATCTGAAGTTAAAAAACATGCTAGCTCTCAGTCATGATTTTAATTATGTCATAATTTAATCATTGAATCTCTTTCTTTAGGAGCCATATCTGCTATATTAAGTAACTACATTGAATACAATTTTGAGAAAAATGATATTCTGGTGGCTGTAATTTTTTGAAGAGAGTCGGAATACTGGATTGATGATTTTTCAACAAAAGAAGGTAGTAAAAGGAATAACATTAGTATAAGTTAGTAAAGACTATCTAGTTTAAGCTGCATTGCCAAAGGGACAAAATATCTGGATAAACACTTTGTTTCAGTGGTTTGTATAAATTTTTATCCTTTTATTAGGAAATACCAAAGTAATTGACCCACATTTCACTCGTCATTCTAAACTACTGTTCTTAGGTCACCATGTTAGTTTAAGTGTTTCTATTCTTTAATTTGATTATGATGGTTTTATTCTTTTATCACAGCTTAGATATGATACTTATGTCAAGATTGACAATCTGAACTTTAGGAAACAAGATAAATAAATAATTAGGCATTTATCATTTACTAAATTCCAAATGAAAGCATAAAAGGTGTTACCTGAATTAAAGTTATTTAGAAGAAATAGTATTTTCTATTTCTTGTAATGGATTACAATCAATCACAGGAGAAAAAAAGCAAAGCAGCAAAACAAAAACAATTGTGTTTATTTCAGCACTCGGCAACATCGTATTTTACTGCATTGTTTTCTTTATGTAGGTTGTTAGGGTTACAGTTAACAGTGATATTTATGCAATGCTGCCTACTCTGAATACCTAAAACCAAGAATGCAATATTCTGATGAACAATATCATTGTGGCTAGGTGTCATTATACATCTCACTTAGTTCCCTGGATATTTTTGAGCAACAAAGTTTTAAGAAAGAAGTGAAGTTATAAAAGGAAGTATTCTATATCTTTCTTAATACAACAATAGCATCTACAGTATTGAGAGTTTTTCAAGATATTTGCAATAATTTTAATAAACCATTATTATAATAGCCATTCAGAGATAAGTAACTACAATGTTAATTTTAAATATCTGAAGCAAAATTCAAATAACTGTTTCAAGTAAACTATCATAATGGCTTTTCGTTCATATTATTTCCAGGTCATGTTATCCAAGGTTGGTTATATGTAAATACAACAGTTAGGAGCTTGTTGTCTCAAGCAAAAATTATACTTCAATTATGTTCTAAACATATTTCATGTTACTCTTTACTAGAGCAAGAAAGCAATTACACTTTAACTCTCTCTTTCTGATGAAATAATAATAATTCATTAACATGTTTAAAAGGATAGATCATTAAGCACAATGTCATTTAGAGAATGGAAATAAATGAGTCAGGTTTAGAAAATTATTTTCTAATTTTCTAGGATTTTGATAATAGCAAGACCTCTACCAGTGAAGCCAAGTCTAGAAGTTTCAGTTTGATATCTAGGCTTCCACTACCATATCTCTACAGACACCATGACTTGAAGGTGATCCTTCACAACTTAAACTTTAAAATAAGCAAAATCTATATTTTAATATCTCCTGTGAACATGAAGAAGTATGTATGGCAAGCATACAGGGGAAACTTTATAAATTAATTTACATTGAGAACAAATGTCATGTAAAGTACATTTCTGATACTATCCTGAAAGGACAAACATCAGCCCTTGAACACCATATGTGGTCTGCATTATGGCTTCTTGGCACCAATCCATAATCTATTTCTAGCAGCCACCATTTCAAAAATTTATGAGGACCTGGAAAGCACAGAAGGGCTAAAGAAGCCACTTGAGTTCTGCTTATTAGCATACTCATTAAGCCTAATCAATAATTGATGAACCATTTGTGAAAAACATATGGATTAAATTACATCTTGGCTTAGACCATTCAGAAAAGAGTCATAAGTATTTTGCCCTATTGTTTGCTGTGTAAACATGATGTCAAAACTGATTCCATACAGACAACTGAAAAAGCTTGGGCTTTCTTTTCTCTACAGATGAAAATTATAATGTATTATGCCATATTTTTTAAATGTTTTAAAAGAATTTACTACAGGAGCTATTGGAATCAAAATTAGTGGGATATAGTAAGAACTTTAAAATTTTTTAAACATTGCCCCTAGAAATGCTTGAGAGAAAAATATCAAAAGCACCTATGAGGAAAATATTTTGAAGACTTAGAAACACTAGGCTATGTCTATGCACATTAATGCTTCTGCTATTGGCCTTGGGGTAGTTTTCAGCTAAAAAAAAATCCACAATTTTTTTGGTTATATGACTATAGAGTCAAAGTACATTTAAAAAATTTTAATTTACAACAGTTTTAAATTCACAGAAACATTGCTAAGATACTCTACACCCCACATACTCCATCTTCTGTTTCCTCTATTATTTTCTTATATTAATATAGTAAATTTGTCATAATCAGTAAACCAGTATCAACGCAGTATTATAAACTACAGTTTATGTTCTATTCGGATTTCTGTAACTTTTACCTAATGACCTGTTTCTGGTTCATGATCCCATCCAGGATATCCCATTACATTCCATTATCATGTCTCCTTAAGCTCCTTTTGGTTGTGACAGTTTCTCGTACTTGTTTTTGATGAACTTGATAGTTTGGAGGAGTATGTATTAGTATTTTGTAAAGTGTCTCTCATTTGGGATTTGTCTGATATTTTTCTCATGATTAGACTGGGTTTGAAGGAGGTAAAGTACATTTCTCATCACACCATATCTAGGGTACATACTATTAACATGACATTACTGTTGATATTAACCTTGATCTGGCAGTGTTCGTCAAGTTTCTTTACTCTAAATTCTTCTTCCCCCCTTACCATATGTACTCTCAGGAAGGTGTTTCTATGTGCCATCAACACTTAATAGTGTACAGTGTGCTTCACCTCCTTGAGAGTGGAGTATAAATCTATGTAAATTATTTGGAATTCTTATGTATGAGATTTATTCTCCCACATCTATTTATTTATTTATACAGTCATTTATGTCTGTTAGTAGAGAGTCATGCTATTTATTTCATACTTTGACTTATAATCCACTGTTACTACAATACAATGCTATTTTATTTATTTTATTACCCTTGTCTGGTTTTGGCCTCATAAAATTAACTTAGACATCTTTCCTCCTCTTCTATTATATTATTTGTAAGAGACTGAGAAGGGTTGTTATTATTATAGTTCTTTAAATGTTTGGTGGAATTCATCAGTGAAGGCACCTGGTCGTGGGCTTTTGTTTGTTAGGAGGTTTTTGCCTACTTACAACTGGGTTGTTTTCTTATTGTTGAATATTAAGAGTTCTTTGTAGGTTTTGGATACAAATCCTTTATCAGATATTGTTTTGTAAATATTTTCTCCCAGTCTCTGACTTGTGTTTTCTTAATTTTAGTAAGTTCAGCTTGTGAATTTTTCCTTTGTTTGATTATGCTTTTGGTGTTCCATCTAAAAACTCATAACCAAATCCAAGATAATTTTGGTCAGGTGATTTCCTCTAGAAATTTTATTGCATTTTACATTTAGTTTTATGATCCATTTTAAATTAATTTTTGTGAAAGATATAATGCCTATGTTAAGCTATTCTTAGGTGGTGGTGGTGATGGTGGTTGCTGTTGTTGTTTTGTCTATGGACATATGTTCCACCACCACTGTTAAAAAGACTATACTTTTCCACTGTACTGCTATTTTACCATTGTCAAAGATGCCTTGACTATATCTATATGGTCCTATCTCGTTGTCTATTCTGTTCCTCTGATCCATGTGTCTACTCTTTTGCTAATACAACACTATCTTGATTCCTGTGGCTTTACATTAACTCTTGAAATTGTGTAGTGTGAGTCCTCCAATTTTTTTCTTCTTCAGTAGTGGACTGGCAATCCTAGGCCTTGTAGTTTTTCACATAAACTTTAGAATTTGTTTGTTAATATCTACAAAGTAGTTTATTGGAATCTTGAATGGAATTGTGTGGAATCTGTTTATCAAATTTGGAAGAATTGAAATCTTAACAATACTGAGTGTTCCTAACCATGAACATGGAACATTTCTCCATTTATTTAAAACTGATTAGTTTCATCAAAGTTTTAGAGTATATTGCTTATACTTCCTAAAAATAATATTTTGTTAGTGTTATAGCTAAGTACTTTTTAGTGCTTTTTTTAAATGGCAGTATTTAAAAAATTTCAAATTCCAATTGTTTATTACTGTTATATGGATTTTAAAAAAAAGTCTTCTATTATTCCTGTGTCCTTGCTAGACTCAAATTTGAGTTTCTGGAGTTTTTTGTTGATCCTTTTGAATTTTCTGCATGAACAATCAAGTCACCTATAAGTGAAGACAGTTTTAGTGCTTCTGTTCCCATCTATATCTTTAATTTCCTTTTATTTTCTTTTCTTATTCAATGAGCTATGACTTCCAGTACAATGTTGAATAGCAGTGGTGAGAGAGGACTTCTTTGAGTTGTTCCTTACTTCAGGTAGAAAGTATCCAGTTTAATCACCATTTAATATGATTTTAGCTATAGGGTTTTTGTAGATAATATGATACACTTTTTCTGTAACACTCAGAAAATCCCAATTAATCAAAAATTTTTCAGGATCCATCATAAATGTGTACTTATTTCTCTGTTTTATTACTACTTGCCCATCATCAGAAAATACTTTTCTAATGATAACATGGAGAAACATAATTTAGCCTTAGGGACCCAGTTATTAAATTTAAACTCTACAGAATTCTAAAACCCCATATAAAAATAGATATGTGGCTAGGGCATTTTGTAAATACAAAAGGAATTGGCATAAACATAGAGGGAAAAACGTTCAAAAGAGTCATGCAACAAATAAATGAAATTATGTAATGTTGAAAAAGGAATAATCAGGAAATATTCATTGACTAACATCCAGGGAGAGAAACTTAGAACATAGAAAACACTAAAACAGCAGATGTTTTATAATTTCTATTTTCTTTTGATTTTATCTTTAATAATTTTTAAATGTCAGTAAGCTTTAGAATATTTCAGACACCAGTAGTTAGAGTATAAAAAGTCAGATTTGACTAGAATAAAATACAGGAAGATCACTGTTCAAGCAAACACAAAACCACTTTATCATCTAGCCTAAAGTCAAAAATACTCTTGTAGAGCACAATTTCTTTTCTATATTCCATCAGTAACCCTTAAAAAGACTCTATGAAAATAGTGTTCTTTATGAAAAGAATTATGCTAGGGCTGATACTCAATGTTGGTTCCTGCAGTATCTAAGTGCTACTTAAGAATAGCAATCATAGGACTCAATATCAGGAAAGTGAACTATTCAAAAATAGTATTATTAAAGAATAATTTTTAAAGAAAGTTGAAATCATGAGTCCCATAAGGTATAAAATAGACATAACTATAATTAGGTAACCAAGAACACTTTTCTAGACAATGTATAGTTTTCTATGTAAACACATTTATTTTTACATTTTCATTTGTTGACTGAATTATACAATTTGCATTGTAAAACTAATTCATGACAACTATTCTAGTCGTCATCTTGAATATTTTTATTTAATTATTTAAAAAGCTGAACACTGAGATACCAGTTTCCAGCCCAGCATGTAAGCTTGAAAGTCACCCCGCCATCATAAAAAAATTAAAAGCTGGGCTTTCGTGGTGGCACAGTCATTAAGAATCCACCTGCCAATGCAGGGAACATGGGTTCCAGCCCTGGTCCGGGAAAGTCCCACATGCCACGGAGCAACTAAGCCCGTGAACCACGACTACCGAGCCTGCACTCTAGAGCCGAGCCACAACTACTGAGCCTGTGCTCTAGAGCCCATGAACCACAACTACTGAGCCCATGTGCCACACCTACTAAGCCTGTGCTCTAGAGCCCACGAGTCACAACTACTGAGCTCACGTGCCACGACTCCTGAAGCCCGCACATGCCTAGAGCCCATGCTTCACAACAAGAGAAGCCACTGCAGTGAGAAGCCCACACACCACAATGAAGAGTAGACCCTGCTTGCTGCAACTAGAGAAAGCCCACACGCAGCAACGAAGACCCAACACAGCCAAAAATTAAAAAAAAAAAAAGCTGACCAAACTGAAACATTAACAACTTTTCCTATATCCATAAGAGAAATGAGGTCACAGGGCAAGTGGCTGCCCCCTAAATTAGACAGACCTACAGGATAATACAAAGAATCACAGTTTACCAGAGCAGAAACCTCCAGGAACTAGCGCCAGAGTAGGGAAACCTGAACTGTAATTGATGGGCTGCTGGAGGCTCAAAGTGGACCAGTCTGAGAGGTTAAAATCTCTAAGGGAAACAGTAGTCATTAGGGAGGCTGCACACTTTTGTGAGGTTTACCTTCAGGAGCTCGACCAGGTGCTCAAAGCAAATTCTGGAGAAAAATCTCCTTATGCTTCCCACAGCAGGAGGGAGAAAAGAAACATTTTGAAATAAGCCAAAGCCTTCTGTTCTTCTAACAATGTCTGCCTTCAGGAGAAACTCTTTAAACAGAGCTTAACCTATCGGGGTTTTATCAGAGCATAAGTGACTGAATTGGGTATAGGAAAACACCCAAATCCAGTCTTTTCTAGCCATCCTGTTCTACCTCAGGTGAGGGAGAAAAAATACTGGGAATCACATGTGAAGTTCACAGTCCAGGGGCACAGGCTCACTAAAAGACAGGCCTAATCATAAGGCTAAAGAACACTTCCTCTCACCCTACATCTCACTGCCATATTATTAAAGATCTATTCACAGCAGTTCCTTTTATTGAGCACATCGTGTCTGCCTATCAAGAAAAAGTTACAAAACATACTGAAAGGCAAAAAAGAAAACAAAAACAAAAAACAGTTTGAAGATTCAGAGCAAGCATCAGAGTCAGACTTGCAGGGATATTGGAATTATCACACTGGAAGTTCAAAATAACTATGGTTAATATGCTAAGGATTCTAGTGGGTAAAGTAAACGGCATGCAAAAACAGATATGTAATGAAAGCAGAGAGAAGGAAATTCTAAGAAAGATTAAAAGATATGCTACAGATAAAAAAATACTATATCAGAAATTAAGCATTCATTTGATGGGCTTATTAATATTGGACACTACTATAAAAGAATCTCTGACCTTGAGAATATCTCAATAGAAAGTGCCAAAACTGAAAAGCAAGTGAAAAAAGATTGGAAAAAGAAAGAAAGAACAGAATATCCAAGGACTGTGGGGCAACGATAAAAGGTATTAACATAGGCATAATGTGAATACCAGAAGAAAAAGAGAGAAAGGAACAGATAAAATAGTTGAAAAAATAATGACTGAGAATTTCCCCAAATTAATGTCAGACACCAAACCACAGCTCCAGGAAGTTCAGAGAATGCTAACACGATAAATGCAAAAAAACAAAAAACAAAATATAACAAAACAAAAGCCCACTACACCTAGGCATATCATTTTCAAACTAGAGAAAATAAAGAAAAAAATTCTGCAAGTAGCTGGGAGTAGAGGTGATGGAACCAAACTTATCTATAGAGAAATAAATCAGACATCTCAGAAACCATGTGAGCAAGAAGAGAGTGAAGTGAAATATTGAAAGTGCTGAAACAAAAATATCTCCAACCTAGAATTCTCTACCCTGGGAAATAATCTTTCAAAAATGAAAAAGAAATAAAAACTTCCTCAGAAAAACAAAAATTGAGGGAATTTGTCAGTAGACCTACCTCATAAGAAATGTGAAAAAAAAATTCTTTAGAGAAAAAGGAAAACGATACAGCTCAGAAGCTCAGACCTACATAAAGAAAGGAAGAGAATCAGAGAAGATATAACTGAAGGTAAAATAAAAACTGATTTTTCTTATTCTTAATTGACTTAACAGATAACAGATTAGTCAAATTAATAATAACAACTGTGTACTTCAATTATACAGTTGTCCCTCAGTATCCCTATGGCATTGGTTCCAGTATTCCCCACACATACCAAAATATGTGGGTGCTCAAGTATCTTATATAAAATGCCATAGTATAGTCAGTCCTCTCTATCTGTGGATGCAAAACCTGCAGACATGGAGGGCTGACTGTATGCTTGTGTGTGTGTGTGTGTGTGTGTGTGACAGAGAAAAAGGGTGCGTGTCTTTATGAACGCTTATGTATAAGTGAAATTAATCGATGACCATGGGTTTGGCAATGTTTTTTTTTTAGATGTAAAAAAGGCACTATCCATGAAAGAACAATTAATAAACAGAACTTCATTAAAATTAAAAACTTCTGATCTACAGAAAACACAGTAAAGAGAATGAAAAGACTAGCCACAGACTGGGAGGAAATATTTGCAAAGGACATACCTATTGAAGGATTATTATACAAAAATATATTATACAAAGAACACTTAGAATTCAACAATAAGAAAACAAATAACTCAATTTAAAAATGGGCCAAAGTCCTTAAAAGACATCTCTTCAAAGAAGATATACCAATAACAAATAAGCATATGAAAAGATGCTCCATATTATATATCATCAGGGAAATGCAAATTAAAACAACAATTAGTCTAAGATCATATAATTAAGTCTCATATATATCATAGTATTTGGCATACAGATGCCTGGTACTCTAGGTCAGTGCTTGTAAACCTGGACAGCTGAAGTTTAAGAAAGATATTGGCTGTGGTAGACTGTATTATTAGGCCCAATGTGTCACCCTTCCTTTATCCGCATTCCTTGCCATTGGATGTTGCAACTAACCTATTAAAGAACAACAGAGGGTCTATTCTCCACTCCTTCAATCTGAACTCAATCAGGTAAACTTATTTCATCAAATGCAGAAGTTATGGTTTGCCAGTTTTTTTTTGGTTTTTTTTTGTTTTTTTCTTTTTGCGGTATGCGGGCCTCTCACTGTTGTGGCCTCTCCCGTTGCGGAGCACAGGCTCCGGATGCGCAGGCCCAGAGGCCATGGCTCACGGGCCCAGCCGCTCCGCGGCATATGGGATCCTCCCAGACCGGGGCACGAACCCGTATCCCCTGCATCGGCAGGCGGACTCTCAACCACTGCGCCACCAGGGAGGCCCTGGTTTGCCAGTTTTGATCCTAGGTTGCAAGAAACTATATGTGCTTCTGCATGTTTTTGAATTTTGACTTGTAATGTTGCCATCACCAAGAGAAAGCACTAGCCCACTGTTTTCAGAACAGAATGGGACCCTCTGTTGAAGAGACAAACTGAACCTGATGAGTCCAGCCAAGATCAGCTGATTTTATAACCTTGGGAAATGCTTAATTACATACCAAGAGGTTTTCTGGTTGTTAAGCAGTATTATTGTGGCAATAGATAGCTTATATATGGGTCTTTTTCCTATGCATGTATACACTATATACTCATGTATTCTCAGAGAGCAAGTCTTTCTTTTCATCTAACTGAATATCAGATTAACCAAAATTAAATCAGATATCTGTGGGTTGCTTGTGGCTTTATTTCTATATGAAATGTTTTTCAAAACCCAGTCTCTCTGGGATATTTTAAACATACCATGCCCTTTAGCAAATTTTCTCTTGCAGCCAGTTTTTCTAATCTTCTATGATCCAAAGTTTTCACCACATTTTGAAAACTGACATTTGTTTAGACTGTATAGTGGTTCTTCTTTTAGGGAGTTTTGTTTGAACAAAGCATGTGCTACAAATATCTTCAACTCCTTTTATATCTACAATAAGCAGTCAGGTATTCAGTTATATGTTTGAGCTAACTCCATACTCTATTATTGTAAGCAACATCATTATTAGATACTCATGGTTCTAGTTACTACTTTCTATTTACTTTAACCAAGGACTTCATTTAACTTGCTAGACTAAACATTTGTAAATAGCACACAAAACATTTGTTCTAAAATCAACTTTAATTTATAAAACCAATGATTATTTTTAAATTCTAATATCCACATACCTATCTAGCTCTAGACTAGGTAGTTATACCAGCCAAAGGTGACTTAGGTGATATACTTCCTGACTGTAGAATCTTCTGGAGAGACAAGATAAAAACATGTAATACAGAACTTACTGTTCTCACCAAATATATGTATTCATATAAAAATATGTGAGATGAAGATGGCGGTGTGGAAAGATGTGGAGTTAGTGTCTCCCCACAACTAGGGCACCTGCCGGCCGCTGGTGGGGGACTCTGATACCCAAGAAACCGGGAGAAACCCCAAAGTGAACCGACAGGATGTAGGGGGACTGAGGGGGAGGAGAAGTGGAGGCCAGACAGGATCAGCGCCCTTGAGGCTGGGGAGATCAGGAGAGACAGGCAGGAGGGACCCTTCCAGAAGAGCTGGAGAGGAGCAGAGGGTGATTGCGTGGCCCACTCAGGCCAGGGAGCTTGCTGAGCTCCCAAGCCGGTACACCCCCTCCAAAGCCCCTTCCAGGCCGCGTGGGCCCTGGGCGCATAGGAAGAAGGCCAAGGGGAGAACAGGAGAGGCAGGCGGGAGGGGCCCTCCGGAAGGAGCGGGAGAGGAACCACTCAGGCACAGGGAGCCTGCTGAGCTCCCAAGCCAGTCCCTTGCCCTCCAAGGCCCCCTCCAGGCTGCGTGGGTCCTTGAGGGCATAGGATGGAGGCCATGGAGATCACGAGACAAAAGCAGGAGGAGCCATCCGGGAGGAGCAGGAGAGGAGTGGAGGGCGACTGCCCTGCCCACTTGGGCATGGGGAGCCTGCTGAGCTCCAATTGGCAGGCCAATTCCCTGCCCTCCAAAGCTCCCTCCAGGCTGCAAGGGAGGCTGGGGATATCAGGAGAGGCAGGTGGGAGGAGCCATCTGGGAGGAGCACGGGAGGAGAGGAGGGTGTTTGTTCTGCCCACTTGAGCCTAGGAAGCCTGCTGGGCTCCCAGGTGAGGTCCTCTGTCCTCTGAGACCAGGGGTGGGGGGCACTCCTGGGCCCCTTCTATTCCTTGAGCCTAAGATCCACTCCCCACAGCCCCCAGGGCTTTTGTGGGTCCTGAGCACAGGCCCCACCCACCACCCAAAACTCACCCTTGCTTAGGCCCCACCCTCCACAGCCAAAGTCTTTCCCTCCCCTTTTGATTTTTTTTTTCTTTTCTCTCCTCTTCTTTTTTACTATTGTGGTACTGATGTACATTCTGGTTGCTGATTCATATATATTTTTATTTTTATATTCTTTCTAACATATCTGTTAGTTTCCTAGTCTAATTTTATTTTTTACTTTATTATTGTTCTTTTTTCTTTTTCTTTTTGCAACCCCATGTGGCTTGTGGGATCTTGGTTCACAAGCCCAGGGTCAGGCCAAAGTTCCTGCAGTGGGAGCTCCAAGGCCACACCACTGGACGAACAGAGAACCTCAGACTCCAGGAAATATTCATCAGAGTGAGGTTTCACAGAGTTCCTCATCTCAGCACCAAGACCCAGTTCTACCCAATAGCCTACAAACTCCAGTGTGGGAAGCCTCAGACCAAACAACCAGCAAGACAGGAACACTATCCTGTCCATTAAAAAAAAAAAAAAAAAAAAAAGAGACAACAAAAAACTACGTCACAGATGAAGGAGCAAGGTAAAAACCTACAAGACCAAATAAGTGAAGAGGAAATAGGCAATCTACCTGAAAAAGAATTCAGAGTAATGATAGTAAAGATGATCCAGAATCTTGGAAATAGAATGGATGCGCAGATTAAGAAAACACAAGAAATGCTTTAAAAAGATCTAGAAGAACTAAAGAACAAACAAACAGAGATGAACAACCAATAACTGAAATGAAAAATACACTAGAAGGAATCAATAACAGAATAACTGAGGCAGAAGAACGAATAAGTGAGCTAGAAGACGAAATGGTGGAAATGACTGCCGAGGAGCAGAATAAAGAGAAAAGAATGAAAAGAAGTGAAGACAATCTCAGAGACCTCTGGGACAACACTAAACGCACCAACATTCAAATTATAAGGGTCCCAGAAGAAGAACAGAAAAACAAAGAATCTGAGAAGATATCTGAAGAGATTATAGTGGAAAACTTCCCTAACATGGGAAAGGAAATAGTCACCCAAGTCCAGGAAGCACAGAGATCCCATATGGGATACACTCTAGGAAAAACATACCAAGGCAAATGTTAATCAAACTGACAAAAATTAAATTCAAAGAAAAAATATTAAAAGCAGCGAGGGAAAAACAAAAAATAACATACAAAGGAACCTCAATAAGGTTATCAGCTTATTTTTCAGCAGAAACTCTGCAGGCCAGAAGGGAATGGCAGTATATACTGAAAGTGATGAAAGAGAAAAACCTACAACCAAGATTACTCTACCCAGAAAGGATCTAATTCAGATTTGACAGAGAAATCAAAAGATTTTCAGACAAGAAAAAGCTAAGAGAATTCAGCACCACCAAACCAGCTTTACAACAAATGCTAAAGAAACCTCTCTAGGCAGGAAACACAAGAGAAGGAAAAGACCTACAATAACAAACCCAAAACAATTAAGAAAATGGTAATAGGAACATACATATTGATAATCTACTTAAATGTAAATGGATTAAATGCTCCAACCAAAAGTGTCAAAATACACTTTCTTCTCAAGTATACACAGAAAATTCTCTAGGATAGATCACATCTTGGGTCACAAGTCAAGACTTGGTACATTTAAGAAAACTGAAATCTTATGAAGCATATTTTCTGACCACAATGCTATGAGACTGTAAATCAATTACAGGAAAAAAAAAAACAGTGAAAAACACAAACACATGGGGGCTAAACAGTGGGCTACTAAATAACCAACAGATCACTGAAGAAATCAAATAAAAATTAAAAAACACATAGAAACAAATGACAACAAAACCACGATGACCCAAAACCTATGGGACACAGCAAAAGCAGTTCTAAGAAGGAAGTTTATAGCAGTTCAATCTCACCTCAAGAAACAAGAAAAATCTCAAATAGACAATCTAACCCTACACTTAAAACAACTAGAGAAAGAAGAACAAAGAAAACCCAAAGTCAGTAGAAGGAAAGAAATCATAAAGCTCAGAGCAGAAATAAATGAAATAAAAATGAAGAAAACAATAGCAAAGATAAATAAAACTAAAAGCTGGTTCTTTGAGAAGATAAACAAAATTGATAAACCCTTAGCCAGACTCATCAAGAAAAAAAGGGAGAAGATTCAAATCAATAGAATTAGAAATGAAGAAGAAGTAACAACTGACACTGCAGAAATACAAAGGATCATGAGAGATTACTACAAGCAACTCTAAGCCAATAAAATAGACAACTTGGAAGAAATGGACAAATTCTTGGAAAAGTACAATTTTCCAAGACTGAACCAGGAAGAATTAGAAAATATACACAGACCTATCACAAGTAACGAAATTGAAACCATAATTTAAAATCTTCCGACAAGCAAAAGTCTAGGACCAGATGGCTTCACAGGCGAATTCGATCAAACATTTATAGAAGAGCTAAAACCCATCCTTCTCAAACTCTTCCAAAAAATTGCAGAGGGAGAAACATTCCCAACTTCTTTCTATGAAGCCACCATCACCCTGATACCAAAACCAGAAAAAGATATAGAAAAAAAGAAAATTATAGACCAATAACAGTGAAGAACATAGATACAAAAATCCTGAACAAAATACTAGCAAACAGAATCCAACAGCGCATTAAAAGGATCATACACCATGATCAAGTGTTTTATCCCAGGGATGCAAGGATTCTTCAATATATGCAAATCAATCAATGTGATACACCACATTAACAAATTAAGGAATAATAAAAAAAGGATCATCTCAGTAGATGCGGAAAAAGCTTTTGACAAAATTCAATACCCATTTATGATAAAAAAAAAAACTCTCCAGAAAATGGGTATAAAGGGAACCTACCTCAACATAATAAAGGCCATATATGACAAACCCACAGCAAGCATCATGCACATTGGTGAAAAACTGAAAGCATTTCAACTAAGATCAGGAATAAGAAAAGGATGTCCACTCTTGCTACTCTTATTCAACATAGTCTTGGAAGTCCTAGCCACAGCAGTCAGAGAAGAAAAAGAAATAAAAGGAATACAAATTGGAAAAGAAGAAGTAAAATTGTCACTGTTTGCCAATAACATGATACTATACATAGAAAAGCCTAAAGTTGCCACCAGAAAACTACTAGAATTAATCAATGAATTTGATAAGGTTGCAGGATACAAAATTAATGCACAGAAGTCTCTGGCATTCCTATACACCAACAATGAAAAATCAGAAAGAGAAATTAAGGAAACACTCCCATTTACCACTGCAAAAAAAATGAATAAAGTAACTAGGAATAAACCTGCATAAGGAGGAGAAAGACTTGTACTCAGAAAACTATAAAACACTGATGAAAGAAATCAAAGATGACATAAACAGATGGAGAAATATACCATGTTCTTGGACTGGAAGAATCAATATTGTGAAAATGACTGTACTACTCAAAGCAATATACAGATTCAGTGCAATCCCTATCAAACTGCCAATGGCATTCTTCACAAAATTAGAACAAAAATTTTCTAATTTCCATAGTTCGTATGGAAACACAAAAGACCCCGAATAGCCAAAGCAATCTTGAGAAAGAAAAATGGAGCTGGAGGAATCAGGCTTCCTGACTTCAGACTATACCACAAAGCTACAGTAATCAAGACAGTATGGTACTGGCACAAAAACAGATATATAGATCAATGGTACAGGATAGAATGCCCAGAGATAAACCTAGGCACACATGGGCACTTATTTATGATAAAGAAGGCAAGAACTTATAATGGAGAAAAGACAGCCTCTTCAGTAAGTGGTGCTGGGAAAAGTGGACAGCTACATGTAAAAGAATGAAATTAGAACACTCCCTAACCCCATACATAAAAATAAACTCCAAATGGATTAAAGACTTAAATGTAAGACCAGAAACTATAAAACTCTTAGAGGAAAACATAGGAAAAACTCTTTGACATAAACCACAGCAAGATCTTTTTTGATCCACCTCCTAAAGTAATGGAAATAAAAACAAAAAGAAACAATTGGGACTTAATTAAACTTAAAAGTTTTTGCACAGCAAAGGAAACCATAAGCAAGACAAAAAGACAACCCTCAGAATGGGAGAAAATATTTGCCAATGAAACAACAAAGGATTAATCTCCAAAATATACAAACAGCTCATGGAGCTCAATAGCAAAAAAAACAAACAACCCCGTAAAAAAATGGGCAGAAGACCTAAATATACATTTCACCAAAGAAGACATACAGATGGACAAGAGGCACATGAAAAGATGCTCAACATCATTAATTATTAGAGAAATGCAAATCAAAACTACAATGAGGTATCACCTCACACCAGTTAGAATGGCATTATCAAAAGATCTAGAAACAATAAATGCTGGAAAGGGTGTGGTGAAAAGGGAACCCTCCTGCACTATTGGTGAGAATGTTAATTGATACAACCACTACAGAAAAGAGTATGGAGGTTCCTTAAAAAACTAAAAATAGAGCTACCATATGACCTAGCAATCCCAATGCTGGGCACATACCCTGAGAAAACCATAATTCAAGAAGAGACATGTACCACAATGTTCACCGCAGCACTACTTACATTAGCCAGGTCATGGAATCAACTTAAATGTCTACTGACAGATGAATGGATAAAGAAGACGTGGCACATATATACACTGGAAAATTACTCAGCCATAAAAAGGAACAAAATTGAGTTATTTGTAGTGAGGTGGATGGACCTAGAGTCTGTCATACAGAGTGAAGTAAGTCAGAAAGAGAAAAACAAATACCGTATGCTAACACATATATATGGAATCTAAAAAAAAAATGGTACTGATGAACCTAGTTGCAGGGTAGGAATAAAGAGGTAGACATACAGAATGGACTTGAGGACATAGGGTGGGAGGGCAAAGCTGGGGCGAAGTGAGAGTAGCATCGACATATATACACTACGGAATGTAAAACAGTTGGCTGGTGGGAAGCAGCAGCATAGCACAGGGAGATCGGCTCGGTGCTTTGCGATGACCTAGAGGGGTGGGATAGGGAGGTTTGAAGGGAGGCTCTAGAGGGAGGTGATATGGGGACATGTGTATGCATATGCCTGATTTGCTTTGTTATGGAACAGAAATCAGCACAGTACTGTGAAGCAATTATACTCCAATAAAGATCTATTTTAAAAAAATAAAAATATGTGAGGTGTTGGATGTGTTGATTCACCAGACAGGAGGAATCCTTTCAGAGTGTATATTAAATTATATCAAAGTAGACTTGAAGTATTTATAATTTTGCCAATTACACCTCAATAAATCCAAAGGAAAAAAAAAACACCATACAGTACAAAGAAACTCATAGGCATTAAAATGCAGGGTACAGACTACATGTGTCTTTTTGAATCAAAGAAAGTATAGAGTATATTGGGCTAATCAAAGAAAACTCTCAGAAAAATCTAGTTGAGAGTGAGCTGCTAGCTCCTTTCACACATTACATCAATCAACATTACTGAATGTTCCCTATAGCTGGGGGTATTACACACATATGCTCACAATCTGGTTGTTTTGTTGATCCACTGATGTTCACTCTAGATATTCATTTTAAGATTGAGTCTAGGATATTTTTTATCATTTTTAAGTTTCCTTTTGGACTGGTGTTAGGTCTAGTGGACCCCAAAGAGACTTGATATCCCTTTGCATTGTACTGAACAACACCCCAGGGAGATTTTCAACGTTAGTCAAAACCCTCAGAAGAAGGCAAAGGACATGAACAATTAATTCACAAAGGCAGAAATCAAAATGACTAAGAATTATTTAAGTACCATACAAAGTGGAAAATAAACCTTAGTCTTGGAAGTTGGTGGAAATCTAAATTTGAGTTTTGTTCATTCATTAAACAAATATTAATAAAGCATTATTTTTTTCCTAGATATTATCCTAGGTGCTGGGATACAGTGGTGAGGAAATAGTCCTTGTCCTCATGGAGGTTATATTTTAATAGAGGCATTTATGTTAAACAATAATAGTTCTTTGTCTCTATACATATTGTATGTATTATGTATTAAAATTATATGGCACTTAGTGGAGGTCACAACTATTGAAAATTAATAACTCAATATTGGGCCTCCCTGGTGGCGCAAGTGGTTGAGAGTCCGCCTGCCGATGCAGGGGATGGGTTCGTGCCCCGGTCTGGGAGGATCCCATATGCCGCAGAGCGGCTGGGCCCGTGAGCCATGGCCGCTGAGCCTGCGCGTCCGGAGCCTGCGCGTCCGGAGCCTGTGCTCCGCAACGGGGGAGGCCACAACAGTGAGAGGCCCGCATACCGCAAAAAAAAAAAATAACTCAATATTTAGAATAAGTTAATTTATTTCCAAGAATATTATTTAAGGAAAAGCTTTTGTTGAAAAAAATAAATCAGAAACTTTAAAACCATTCTAATGATTTGACCAAGTAATTCAAATTCTAAGATTAACATGAAGAAGTAATCAAAGAAACAATAAACAATTATGCATATGAATGTTTGTGTGCAGCTTTATGTATAACAGGAAAAACTTGGAAACAACTTTAATGTAAGGAAATAGAGGCCTGGTTAAATATATTGCAGTACATTGACTTGATGATATATCATGCAGCAATTGATCTTGGGTTTTACAAAATTCGAATGTCAAGAAGAAATGCTCATAGGGGCTTCCCTGGTGGCACAGTGGTTAAGAATCCGCCTGCCAATGCAGGGGACACGGGTTCGAGTGCTGGTCCGGGAAGATCCCACATGCCGTGGAGTAACTAAGCATGTGTGCCACAACTACTGAGCCTGCACTCTAGAGCCCACGAGCCACAACTACTGAAGCCCATGCACCTAGAGCCCATGCTCTGCAACAAGAGAAGCCACTGCAATGAGAAGCCCGTGCACCGCAACGAAGAGTAGTCCCCGCTTGCCACAACTAGAGGAAGCCCGTGTACAGCAACGAAGGCCGAATACAGCCAAAAAAAAAAAAAAAAAAATTAAAATTAAAAAAAAAGAAATAGTCATAAAACATTAAGTGGGAAAAGTGAAATATATAACTGCATATAAAATAGACTCCTCTCATTTCATTATTTCTTATTTTTTGATGTGCTATATTATCTGAATTGAAGCTCTAAAAAACATTTTAAAATACAAAAAATTTATTTTTCTATGGTGAGGACCTAAATTACCCTTTGCTTAATTTTCCTTCTATCTCAGGAAACGTCTTTAACCAGCCTTTCAATTACTCACATAAAAAGCAAGTATATACTCCTTAGTTAGAAGGAAAAACTGAGAAGAAACCATTCCCTTTAACACAAATATTTTAGAGAAGTCAAATGTTCTATGTGGAATACATTTTATTTGTTGTGTTTTCATGAGATATTTGCCTCTGCAGAAATTGGGGCTTTTAAGATTTATGCTTCTTGTTCTAAATATGGAGTTTGATGGTTCTGTGCTGCATTTTTTCCCTTATTTTCATGATACTGTCTTCTTTTTTCAGTAGTTATTTGCAGGAGAGGCAAAGCTGAGACAAAACAGCTTGAAGAAGGATTTGTGGACCTGACCTTCACGTGACACTGTGGGAGAGGGACATAAACAGTGGTCCAGGTAAAGCTCATTCTGTACTGGGCTGTTACTGATGATTGTATCCATAATCTATTGTCGAGTTGCACATCAAGCCAAAATTCAGTGGCTTCCAGCAACACTAATTTATTAAGGTTCACAAATCAGCAGATGAGCTGGAAGTTGGCTAAGTGTAGCTGGGATCCTCTGGAGGTCTCTGCTTCAGGAAAAAGCAGCTGGGACAGTGCTACTTCTCACTGCAGGTCTATCAATCACTTAGAGCAATGTTAGCCCACATGCAGCTCACTCTCCTTGGACAGGTGGGCCAGCTGACCACAGTTTTCCCCTGGCAACTGCAAAGGTGCAAGGGGACAAACTTCTTAAATTTAGGCTCTGAACTGGCATACTGTCACTTCTGCCCACACATCATTGGTCAAGCAAGCCAGATGGCCAAGCGTAAAGTGAAGAGATGAGGACACTATACCTACAGTGAAGTCAACAAGACAATCTGTCATAATGATGGTATCCAAGCATGAAATACCTCGACTTTGGAAAACACACCAATGTTGGGATATTATTGTTTTCTGATGTCACCCACTATAATCAGTGTAGGAGTGACACTAGCGGATGTTGGTTCTTCTCTAAAGGATGTGGACATTTCCAAATGTAAATCATCCTACGAAATTGCAAATTTTGTGAATCAGTGACTATAAATAGGTTAGGGCATTCTTCTCCATGTCTTGTTCATATTGTCTTTTTAATCAAATCAAGAACTATGGTTTTAGAGATCCCTTCTAAAAAATGATGTCAAAGTCTTTGTGTATAACATCCACCTATGACCTAAGTTTTATGTACTAATTTTCGTTTCTTTGAAGTGTGGCCTTCCCTATAGTGTCCAACTTTTAGTAGGAGTTCCTTGGATCGCCTTCACCCAGTGGTAAACTCCAGGCTTAATCTTCATCTTGAAAGAGATGAATAGGCCAAAGTTTATTCTAGTCTTCATGACTGACCATTTGAATCATTTAAATTAAGTCTTTGTAACACTAGGTTTCTTAAAATGAGAGTCATTTTATTTGAGGAGATGTTGGTAAGTGAAACAAATGAAGTAACTCAGTCCAAGAATAGGATAATTTTCATGTGATGCTACCTAGTGCTTGTAAACCCATTAATGCAAAAACAGTGGAGGCAGAGGTGGGCACTCTTATCCAGATGGATCCCACATGTTGGGCATTGCCAAATCTCAACTTCTATCTCAAGAAAGCACCTAGGCCAGGATTAGATCTCATTTGGTACCTCTCAGTTGTGAAGTAGCATCCATCTTGAGAGTTGGGTCTACTGATTTGTCAGAAGACACCCATGCTTTTGAGGTATGGGTTCTGTTTCACCTGGGGCACCTAACCCCTGCTTCAACACTGGTCCAACCACAAACTAAAACTAAATATGTATAAGGAATGTACTGATTCTTTATGGCAGTGCCTGAAGATAACAGCCATTAGCCCATTCTTCTATCATTATTCACTTGATGAAGATTCTGTCTCTAGTGTGTCTATTTCTTTCCCCAGAAAGAACTTTGACACACAGAACATCTTTAATGCACATAATCAGGCTAGCATAAAATTTATATAATTGATTTTCCCATTCTTCATATACCCAAATTACATAAAATTTTTGAATACTTGTTATTTTTATGCAAGAGGATTGTTTTTTCTTCTACTTACTGATATAAAACATTCTGAATCACTGAAATGATACTGACTAGTTAATGCTCCACTAACGGCACATACTAACACGTGGATAACCATTAAAATTCCAGAAAGTAAAAAGACATCATTATATGACACAGATCATATAAACAGGGAAACATATCTGAAGAATTATTATTTTATTTTATAATGTGCTAGTAATAAAGACAGAGGAGAACTGCTAAAGAGGGTAGAGTTGGGGAATCTGAAGTCTATCTTTGCAACAGGTCTATCTTTCTTAAAGCATTAAGAATTAGTTGGTATATTAATGTTATCTTATTTGTACTTATATGCAGGAAAGTCCCATTATCTATAATTGGAGTGAAGCACTCAAAAATGTCACCAATGATTTTTGAAATAATACCAACAACAACAACAAAGATTACTGTCTCTGTTACAAATATAAAATGAAGTAGGCGCCCCTGAATTGCTGTGGTAAGAGGTAGAATCATTAAAGTAGTGCCTTCCTTCTTTCTATACTATCCCACAGTTCAAGGATATAAACTGGGAGATCCAGGAGCATGGCAACGGTTGTTGGCTATTAAGGGAATGAGAACCACATGAAATCTATGGCTAATTGTCTTGATGATTCAGGTTTTAAATATGGCAAAGAAGGTCACTAAATGGATACAGAAATTCTCATCTACCTTTAGCAACTCTCATCAAAGAGAGATCATGGATGCCAAAAAATAATACATGTAAATGGAGGCTGAAGGACTTTTAATTTTATTTATTCATTCATTCATTCATTCATTCATTTATGGCTGCGTTGGGTCTTCGTTGCTGTGCGCGGGCTTCTCATTGTGGTGGCTTCTCTTGCTGCAGAGCATGGGCTGTAGGCGTGCAGGCTCAGGAGTTGTGGTGCACGGGCTTAGTTGCTCTGCGGCATGTGGGATCTTCCCAGACCGGGGCTCAAACCCATGTCCGCTGCACTGGCAGGCAGATTCTTAACCACTGAGCCACCAGGGAAGTCCCTGAAGGACATTTTTCTTTATATTTTTCTGTTTACGTACTGTGACGAGCACAGGATTGCATCGCAAATTATCCCAGAAAATTGGGTCATTGCTACATTATCAAGAACAATAGTGAAAAGACAAAGGTTAAAATGAGATTAAATATTACTAAAAGGATGAGAATATCCCACATTTTCCCTCTTGTTCACAGTGACCCAACCACTCAGATTTGTCTTTACAAACAAAAAGTACTCTGTAACATTTTCTAGCTTCAACTGAAGCTCGTATTACACTTTGTGAATAGCCTTTTGCTACTTAGCACAATACTGCAAATGACTTTTGAAAAAAAGAAGATTTCAAATGCAGAATGAAAGCTTTAAACAGAAGATGGAGAATCTTAAAGAAAATTACATAATATGATCTGACTGTTATTCTGGAAATTCATTTGCACTGAATTATTAGCACCAAGGAATGAAATGTTTCTGAAAGATGATTTAATTTTCCCAAGAGTTATTGGTCCATATCTGAAAAAGAATAGTTGGGTTCTTCCTTGATGATTAATTAGAATATGATGAATAGTGTCAGATAAAGGAGTAGTACTTGGCATATATTAATGATACTGGAACTTAGGTATCTATTGCACATTATAAACACCAGTGGCATCTTAATGAAAAGAACAGAATATAAATGCACACTATAAACCCTGTTTATGATACAAACATTTAAATATGATGTTTTGCCTTGGGGATAGCTATTAAATATTTTTAATTACTTAAGTATGTTTATTTGTCATTATTTTCTTCAATTTTTTTTTTTAATTTTTTTTTTTGCGGTATGTGGGCCTCTCACTGTTGTGGCCTCTCCCATTGCGGAGCACGGGCTCCGGACGCGCAGGCCCAGTGGCCATGGCTCACGGGCCCAGCCGCTCTGTGGCTTGTGGGATCTTCCCGGACTGGGGCACGAACCCGTGTGCCCTGCATCGGCAGGCGGACTCCCAACCACTGCGCCACCAGGGAAGCCCTTCTTCAATTTTTTACAGTTTTTCTCTTCCACTACCAATGTACTTCTGCCTTAAGTTATAATTAGAAATCTAAATACATACGTGTGCCAGAATTTTCAATACCAAAACTTAAATAACCCTTAAATATCAAATGTTGAAAAAAGACACTTTAAAACAATGTAAATCCCGGAATATCAGTAAAAGATCCTTAGACATATTCTTATATATGAAGAGTCCTATTACCTAAGTACAAATTGGATATTTCACACGGATGATACACTTTTTCTCTAAAAAAAAAAAAAAAAAGGTATCTACGTAGAGAGTAATTCAAATCTCTTTTAAATAGAATGTAATTACACTATTGTAATGTTAATTCTGGTTAGGAATTTTATGTAAAATATTAAAACCAATTATTTGAAAACATAGTCAAATTCACTATGAAAATGTATCATCAGAAAACTATGATATTTAGAATTAATTTGAATCATTTTTATAGAATGAGTAGGGTTTATAATATCCACAGTTTACATGATAAAAATTACATTCTATTCAAAAAGTTCATTTGAAATTTATCTATTTGTTCATTCATACTAACACATTATTTTTTTTAACATCTTTATTGGAGTATAGTTGCTTTACAATGGTGTGCTAGTTTCTGCTTTATAACAAAGTGAATCAGTTATACATATACATATGTTCCCATATCTCTTCCCTCTTGCGTCTCCCTCCCTCCCACCCTCCCTATCCCACCCCTCTAGGTGGTCACAAAGCACCGAGCTGATCTCCCTGTGGTATGCAGCTGCTTCCCACTAGCTATCTATTTTACATTTCTCTCACTTTGTCCCAGCTTACCCTTCCCCCTCCCCATGTCCTCAAGTCCATTCTCTACATCTGTGTCTTTATTCCTGTCCTGCCCCTAGGTTCTTCAGAACCTTTTTTTTTAGATTCCATATATATGCATTAGCATATGGTATTTGTTTTTCTCTTTCTGATTTACTTCGCTCTGTATGACAGACTCTAGGTCCATCCACCTCACTACTGATTATACACTGTGTCCAAAACAGGGTATTGAAAGTGGGGATAAATCATTAAACAGGACAATGTCCAAAACCTCTGGATGCTTACAATGTAGTAGGAGGGAAATATATATTAAAAATAAAATACTTAGAAGTAAAACACAAAGAAGAAGGCAAAAGGGAATACATAGAACTCTGAAAGTGAGGATAGGTAAAATAAATCTGTTCTTTAGAGTAAAACAAAAATAAGGAAAAAAAAAATACCCCACATGAAAAAACACAAAAAGCTGTTTAAGCTAAGATCTGAAAAGCAAATATAACTCAGCTCAAAAAGAGAGTTGTGGGAGGGATGAGAGTAAAGTGGGGTGGAGGGTGGAATAAGGGGAGTGTGGGGTCACTCTACGAACTGCAAAAGGCCCCGAATGGGGGAAATTCATGATCCATTCCAGGCACCAGAAGAAGGAACATGGTTGGAAGATAAAACTGAAACCAAATATAGCATGAGGAGATTCAGTGTGAGGCCAGATCAGGCACAACTTCATAGGCCAGTATGTGAAATTTTGCCCTTATCTTAAGAGCAATGGACAAGTACCAAAATGTTTTAACCAAGGAAGTGAGAGGACAGATCTGAATTTAGGAGTCATCTTTCAGACTGTGGAGGATGGAGATTGCAGTCAGAGGAAGGGTTTCAAAAGGTTAATGCAGGGACTTCCCTGGTGGCACAGTGGTTAAGAATCCGCCTGCCAATGCAGGGTACATGGGTTCGATCCCTGGTCTGGGAATATCCCACATGCCATGGAGCAACTAAGCCCATGCGCCACAACTACTGAGCCTGTGCTCTAGAGCCCATGAGCCACAACTACTGAGCCCGTGTCACACAACTACTGAAGCCTGCATGCTCTAGGACCCATGTGCCACAACTACTGAGCCTGTGTGCTGCAACTACTGAAGCCTGAGTGCCTAGGGCCCGTGCTCTGCAACAAGAGAAGCAACTGCATGGAGAAGCCTGCACACTGCAATGAAGTGTAGCCCCTGCTCGCTACAACTAAAGAAAGACCACGCGCAGCAATGAAGACCCAATGTGGCAAAAAAAAAAAAAAAAGGTTACTATACTCATCTAGGAGAGAGAGAGAAGGGGTTTCAACTGTGGTGGCCATGGTGGAGACGCAAAAAATTTTAAAGATTTGAAAGATAATCAAGATGTAGAAGTTATGCCATTTGGTGAATGATTGCATGTAGGGAATAAAGGAAAAGAATGAGTCAAAGACAATGCCCAGATTTCTGGCTTGAAGAGCCTAAAGGATGGTGAGTGCAGTAAAACACTATAGAGAGACTGAATTTGAAATTGGGAGAAAAGTGTTCAGTTATAGACATTGAATTTGAGGTATGTGTAAATAATCTAGGTAGAGAGTTCAAAGAAACAGCAAACGGTTGTACATACAGGAGATCAGACGAGAATGTTTCAAACACTGTGTTATCACACTTCATTCAACAGTAACAAAACTGAGAGCCTGTTATTCTAGGCATTATTTTGCAATTCAGGATTGAGAAGTGAACAAGGTGGTCAATACACCTGCATTTGGGGTTTTATTTGGGGATAGGAGTGATTGGCAGTCAGAAAAAAAAACCTAAAAAATAAAAATAAATACATTACCAAGGATTCTACCAGAATTAAATTTGATGTTTGATTATTTCAAAAAATGTGTTAGTTACTGAGATGGGATTTTCTTTAAAAAATAGTATCATTGGGCTTCCCTGGTGGCGCAGTGGTTGAAAATCTGCCTGCCAATGCAGGGGACACGGGTTCGAGCCCTTGTCTGGGAGGATCCCACATGCCGCGGAGCAATTGGGCCCGTGAGCCACAACTGCTGAGCCTGCGCGTCTGGAGCCTGTGCCCCGCAAGAAGAGAGGCCGCGATAGTGAAAGGCCCGCGTACCGCGATGAAGAGGGGCCCCCACTTGCCACAACTGGAGAAAGCCCTGGCACAGAAACGAAGACCTAACACAGCCAAAAATAAATAAATAAATAAATTTAAATTTAAAAAAAAGTGTCACTGAACACGTTAAAATATAATAATAGGAACATATACATACCATTCATCAGTATTATTTTCAAAATTTCAGTAGCTCTATCTTTCAGTCTGTCCCTGCAACAAGCACAATGAGGCCAGCCTTCTGCGAACTGTGCCACCATGCGGACAAATTATGCAAATAAGGGTGAGGGAAAATATGAGTTAGAGTAAATTTTATACACAATGAGTCTACGTTGAGGGCTGAGGTGGGAAAATGGGCAGCAGAATGTTTAAAAAGTCATTTCTGTGACTTGTTTTCTTCAAACTACAGAATAGTAACCTTAACTATTCTACTCTCTGATTGTGAGACATATAGCAAATATAAGTTAAAGAAATTTTCAAAGGATGAAAAATGTTACAAATTTACTATCTATTGCTTTCAGGACATTCCAAATGTATGTTATTAATGACAAAGCAGGGACATCACAAAGAAGTTGATTGTATGAATATATCAGAATACTTTTCAAATTTTACTGGTGTATAGTTTAAGCCATTATGATTTGCAGTTTAGCATTAAGTCCCATTAATTGTAGAATAAAGACATGCTTCATCTTTGACAATTAAATACAATTTTACTGGAAGGGAGAAAGAACTCTGAATTGGACTCAAAGGAGCAATCTTCTTTAAAGGTCACCCTTATGAAATAGCATGACAATTTGATTATGTCATTCATACTCAACACCCCAGTCTACTCCCAACACAGTGGCTGGAGAGATGCTTTTTTAAAATGAAAGTCTTATCATATTACTCCTCTGCTCAACACCCTACTGTGCCTCCTCATACCCCTCTGAATAAAATCCAATTCTAGTCCAGAGCCTCCCAGAACATACATGACCTGTTCCCCATCACCCACATCTCTGATACCACACCCTCTTCCTCCTCCCCTGCTGGCTCTGCTGCAGACACACTGGCCTCCTTGAACCTGCACATATGCCAAGCTTGCACCTGCTTCAGGGCTTTCTACACTGGCTATTTTTACCTCCTGGAAATGCTGTTTCTCCCTCTCAAATATCCACTGGGTGAACTACTTCTCCTTCAAGTCTCTAACCTAATTATAACTTCTCAGTGAGACATGTCCTGACTACTTTATTAAAAATGGAAGGCAAGCCCTAATGGCACTTCTGAGCTCTTACTTTCCTCCACCTTGTCTCTTTTTTTCCCATAGCATTTAACAACTTATAAAATATTATAAAATTTACATCCATATTATGTTTATTGTTTATTTTCTGTTCTCCCCTCCCCATTGAGAATAGGAGCTCCAAGATCCTAATGATATGGTTTGTTTTATTCCCTACTGCCTCCCAAAAAGTACCTCCTGCACAGAAGTGCTCAGTAAACATCTGTTGAGTGAATGAATGTTTATTAATTCTTACCCTTATAGAAGGATTTTAAAACCCTGTTTGTGGGTAAACACTCAGAAGGGAACTGATTTACTTCAGGCTTCGACTTAGGATGTACAAAGTTGGAAAGAGCATTTACACTTACAATAAGAAAACACCAGAAAATCTGCAAATTCTCAACTTTGTTTGAATCCATTAGAGATCAACTATCTAATCCTGAATTGAAGGAAAAACAGGCAACCTGTGGAGAGAGATAGCAAGCCAGCAGTTTAACTGAGACTGATTCTGCTGAACACATCTAAAAGAAATCAGTTAAAATGGTTAAAACTTGACAAAGACTAAACGTGGGCTACCAAGAGAAAATGGAACTTGTAGGGGAGGGGCTGTTGATAAAAGGGGAAATTGACCCACTTGCAGGATCTTCTCCAAGACCTCAAAGATACTCACAAATAAGATTGTAAAGGTCCTGAGGAATGATACTTCTTGGTAAGGGTCCATGGAACACAAATGCCAACCACGGGGAAGACATGAAACCTCAAATTGATCCTTCATCCCTCTCTAGGGAAGGAAAGCCTCAAAGTCCTGGGAAAAAGGCAATAAATACTTTTAGGTCATTGGTGAAAACATATTTCAGTTGGAAGAAAACAGAAAAATACTCTCTGTCCAGGGACAGGGCAGGAATTCATGCTGGTCCTAGAACTGGAACTGGTGAGAAGCAGGGATTCTGAGGATGCCATGGCTCTAAGATCCAGGGACACAGTGTCTGCCTAGGACTGAGGCATAATGAGAAAAGCAAGGAATACCTGCTCCTTCCCGATCTCACCATCAGGCCAACATGTTGAGTGCTAAGTAATGTTGGAATACTGTTAGAAAAGGGATAAGAGTGTGGAAAGAGACCCTCTCAAAAGGGCAGTGCAAGTGGCTGATCTAAAACTGAAGGTGAAGTAAATACTTAGCAAAACCATATTGCAAACCAGCCTCAACCTTAACACAAGGTAACACAAGAGGCAGTTTTAGCCTATGATTCACAAAGGATAACCAGAGCAACAACAAATCTTAAGCCTAGTTCACACCTGTCTAGATTTTCTAGGCTGACACACACCCTCACACCAAAGGCCTAGCAGAGGGAAATGCATGCCCACTTCCAGGCATAAAAGCTATAGCTCCATCTGTCTTACAGAAAATCTCATGAAAAACTTATGGCTTTCAACAACAACAAAATTTAAAAGTTATTTCAAAAGTAAAGAAAAGCAATAAACTGTATAGAGCAAAGCAAATAATAGAACCAGACTTACATATGGTAGATGTTTGAAGTATAAAACAAGGACTTAAAAATAACTCTGATTAATATGTTAAAGACTATAATAGAAAAAGTAGAAAACATGCAAGAGCAGATGGGAAATTTCAACAGAGATGGAAACTATAAGAAAGATTTGAGTGAAAATTCTAAAAATGAGAAACAACAAAAAGTCTTGGACTGGCTCATTAGTAGGTTCAGCACAGCCAACGTAAGAAGCAGTGAACTCAAAACAGGTCAATACAAATTAACGAAACTGAAACACAAAAAGAAAAAAAGTGAAAAAATACATAAACAAGAAATGTGGGATAATATCAAATGGTCTAAGTCATGCATAACTGGAACCCCAATTATGAAAGGGAAGAAGAGAACTAAAAAGAACAGAATAAATATCTGAAGAAACGATGGCTGAGAATTTTCCAAAATTACTAACAATAAACCAGAGATCAAAGAAGCCCAGAGGATACTAATCAGGGTCAACAATAACAAAAAAAAAACAAAAATAGCTAGGTATATCATATTCAAACTGCATAAGATCAAAAACAGAAAGAAAAACTTGAAGACAGCTAGAGAGAAAAAGACATGTTACATAGAGAAATCAACTAAAAGACAGAGATTGTCAGATTTATTTTAAAAAACTCAAAGACTATATAATGTCAATAAGGTAGCCATTTAAATATAAAGACATAGATATGTTAAAATAAAAGGATAGAAAAAGGT
This sequence comes from Mesoplodon densirostris, assembly GCF_025265405.1. NCBI lineage: Eukaryota > Metazoa > Chordata > Mammalia > Artiodactyla > Ziphiidae > Mesoplodon > Mesoplodon densirostris. The sequence continues at coordinate 179,768,068 of NC_082662.1, read as the reverse complement.
ATACAATACAAAGACTATCGAAAATAAAGCTATAAGTAGTTATATTTCTATTCGACAATGTAGATTTTAAAATGAGGAGTATTAAAAAAGGGGATTTGGATAATGATAAAAGGCCCAATTTTTCAAGAAATAATAAGAATTCTAAATGTATATTCACCTAACAACAGAGCTTCAAAATAACTGAACCAAAAACTTAGAGGACTGCAAGAAGAAACAGACAAATTCATATTTACAGTAGGAGACGTCATCACTCCTCTGTCAGAAACTGGCAGCACAGGTAGACATAATCAATAAGGATATAGAAGACCTGAATGACACTGTCAACCAATATGACCTAACTGACATTTAGAGAACCCTTCACTCAACAGTAACAAGAATGCAAAATTTTCAAGTGCAAATGGAGCATTCATTAAGATATACCATATTTTGTGCATTAAAATATAAATGTAAATGATATCATACAATGTGTTTTGACCATACAATGTTTATGACCATACAATATTATGTTCACATAGTCATACAATGTTTATGACAATAACAAAATTAAACCAGAAATCAACAATAGAAAGATATCTGGGGCCCTCCCTGGTGGCGCAGTGGTTGAGAGTCCGCCTGCCGATGCAGGGGATACGGGTTCGTGCCCCGGTCTGGGAGAATCCCATATGCCGCAGAGCGGCTGGGCCCGTGAGCCATGGCCGCTGGGCCTGCGCGTCCGGAGCCTGTGCTCCGCAACGGGAGAGGCCACAACGGTGAGAGGCCCGCATAACGCAAAAAGAAAAAAAAAAAAAAAAAAAAAGAACGATATCTGGAAAATATTCAACTACTTAGTCAAAGAAGTCAGTCAGAAAGTAAGTTTCATTGGAAGTTTAATATATTTTGAACTAAATGGAACTGAAAATGCAATATATCAAAATTGAGGGATGGAGCTAAAGAATCACTGAGAGGAAAATTTATACTATTAATGATTACATTGAAAATAAATAAAGGTATCAATAAGAAACCTAAGCTTCTCCTTTAGAAAAGTAGGAAAAGAAGAGTAAAATGAAGCCAACTCAAGCAGAAAGAAGGAAATAAGAAAGATAAGAGCAGAAATTGATGAAATTAAAAATAGAAAATGTGTAGAGAGGGAATTCCCTGGTGGCACAGTGGTTAAGAATCTGCCTGCCAATGCAGGGGACACGGGTTCAAGCCCTGGTTTGGGAAGATCCCAAATGCCATGGAGCAACTAAGCCCATGCGCCACAACTACTGAGCCCACATGCCACAACTATTGAAGCCCATGCACCTAGAGCCCATACTCTGCAACACGAGAAGCCACCACAATGAGAAGCCCACACACCACAGTGAAGAGTAGCCCCCGTTCACCGCAACTAGAGAGAAGTCCGCACGCAGCAACGAAGACCCAATGCAGCCAAAAACATTTTTTTAAATAATAAATAAATTTATAAAAAGAAAATGTGTAAAGAAAATCAATGAAGTGTAAAGCTGGTGTTTGGAAAGGACAATATAATTAATATACCTCTATTTTGGCTGGTCAATCAGTGACAGAAAGCGAGTGAGAGAGAAGACATAAAGTACCAATATCAGGAGGAAGGGAAGAGGGAGCATCACTACAGACACACAGGCATTAGAAAATTAAGAAAGGAATGTGATTTATCCTATGCCCACTAACTCAAAACTTTAGATGAAATGGACATACCCCATGAAAGATACAAACAACCAAATCACACTCAAGAATAGATAACCTGAATAGTCCAAAGCCTTTTAAAGAAATTTAATTCATAGTAAAATACCTTTCAACAAAGAAAATGTCAAGCCCAGATTGTTTCACAGGGCTTAGAAGGAAAGGCAGTTCCGGTCTAAGCTTTAAGAGTTATCAGAATATAGATGGAAGTTGTGGAAACTGCCCTGGTATCTTAGCATAAAAGAGATTAAATGTTGGAACTTGAATGCTTCAGAGAGAGTGTACAGGCTTATGGAGCATCAGATAAATGGACTGGACATGACTATATCTAAGAAACAGGCAACCTTCACAGATGCTTAATATTTTGAGAAATTACAGCCATCCCTGGGACAGGAAAAAATTAAACTGTAGACATACTTGAGCTTATTTAGGATCTTTAACTCACTTCACTTATTGAAAAGAGGATTCCCTGAAATTGGAACTGATACTGGGAAGGCAAGATGACTCATAGTAATTCACTATAAGAAACATTAATTGATTTCATGTGTAGGGATAACAAGGCCAGAGGTGGGAGAAAATAATTTTGATTGCATGATTTTAACATACAACTAAAACCCTTTAGGGATGCAAGGCTTGGGAGAGAACTAACAACAATTAACAGAAATTTAAAATAAATAAAATCAATGTCTTTATAAATAACACATTGTTGAAATTAAGCAGAAGTAAGTATCACAAAACCAAAGCATCTGACAAAGTTAAGGTACCTAATTTGAGGATCATCAATATCAAGACTCTGATAATAAACAGATCACCTACCAAGAATGTGAATTCATCTACAGGTCATTTTGCCATGTAATGACTATGCTTCATTGAGCTGTTCTGACCTATTTCCACCAACCAGTCTCTTCTTCAATTTAGTACTTGTTACGCTGGGCTGTCTGCACGTAAGTGCACTTTCTAAGTGACTCAGCCCTTTCCCATTTCTCACCGCGTTTCTCAATATTTGACAGTCCTTGACAATTCTGCTTGTGCCAAATGATTTTTCTTTCAAAAGAAAAATTCCACATTGAGTTGTATTTAAAAAAGAAAGAAGCGTAACTTTAAAAGCCAAATAATGAGAACTTTAAGAGACTATCAACTATTACCTAGGTGAGGAATTGGTGTTTAACTTTTTCCAAATTCCATTCAGAGGTGTATTTAAGGATTTGCCTGATAGGACGTAACTTTTCAATTGTTTCTGAATTTTGTAAATACAAAATTTGTGTGGAATAAATGAGTTTTTTATATTTAGCATTCTGTACTATAGCATTAGGAAAATTTATCAATAGTCTCCAACATTATAAATTGCAATGAACCTGTTTTCTTGGCACCTTTCATTTGCTCTAGATTTTTCCATTCTTTTTTTTTTTTTTTTTTTTTTTTTGCTGTACGCGGGCCTCTCACTGTTGTGGCCTCCCCCATTGCAGAGCACAGGCTCCGGACGCACAGGCCCAGCGGCCATGGCTCACGGGCCCAGCCTCTCCGCGGCATGTGGGATCTTCCCAGACCGGGGCACGAACCCGTATCCCCTGCATCGGCAGGCGGACTCTCAACCACTGTGCCACCAGGGAAGCCCGATTTTTCCATTCTTAATCTGGCATTGCCTTCTGAAACTAAGCTGCATAATTTTACGGATTTTAAGAGATGCTAATACTGAAAAATAAATGCAAGGGGAAAAGTTTATTGCTAATTATAGTTATGTGAAAAAGAGATCATATTTTGTCTCACGTTTGCTATGAAAATAAGGGTGAATTAGGTAAAAATATAAAGGCTATAATATATCAAAGATAATGTGTGCATACACACATATACATAGTTTCTTGGAAAAGTATTTTATTTATAATATAGATATGGATATAGATTTTTAATGTAGATAGGTAGATAACTGGCTAACTAGCTAGCTATATAGATTTAGATGATATAGGTAGGTAATATAGACTTACAGATAAGTGTAATAGTTTTATAAAACTTATTTTATTGAAGTATAGTTGATTTACAATGTGTTAATTTCTACTGTACAGCAAAGAGAATCAGTTATATACATATATACATTCTTCTTCATATTCTTTTCCATTATAGTTTATCAAAGGATGTTGAATATAGTTCCCTGTGCTATATACAGTAGGACCTTGTTGTTTATCCATTCTATATATAATAGTTTGCATCTGCTAAGCCCAAACTCCCACTCCATCCCTCCCCGCTCCCCAAAGAGATGCTCATTTTATCTTATCAATTACCTTTTCTATTTTATTTTATTTTATTTATGTATTTACGTATGTATGTATGTATTTATTTATTTATTTTCGGTATGCGGGCCTCTCACTGTTGTGGCTTCTCCTGCTGTGGAGCACAGGCTCCAGACGCACCGGCTCAGCAGCCATGGCTCACGGGCCCAGCCGCTCCGCAGCACGTGGGATCTTCCCGGACTGGGGCACGAACCTGTGTCCCCTGCATCGGCAGGCAGACTCTCAACCACTGCGCCACCAGGGAAGCCCTCTCTTTTATTTTAAACAAAAGTTAATTTCAATTACAAAATTCACAGAGTACTTCTCCTGTTTTATGTTCTACAGAACACAGAAATAAAAATATTCATCTATGGGTGAAAAAAAAAGCTGATATAAGTTTATAGTCATCAGTATTGCAATATTTTTTACCACCTTCAGTCACATTAATGGATATTTCTTGAGCAATATATCCTAGTAATCTCTGTGATACTGTCTTTTCATTTATTGAAAATTAGAATATGTTAGAATTTGTCTTTCTTTTTCCTATTTGTAGGGTGCAAAATAATGAAAAGTTGAACTTTAATGAAAATGCCAAGGTTTACAGAATAATCTAAATGCTTTTTGATTTAGTCTGAGTTAGTCAACAGAACATCCAAAATTAAAATTTAATGGAGAACTGTTGGAATTTTAAGATTATGCTCTGCTAAAGTGGATCCATATTATCAGTTTTTCCTTTCAACTTCTATTTCTTCCTGCCTGAGAAACCCCTTTCAAAAATCTTCCATCTTTCTTTAGCAAAATATAAGTTCCAAAAGAATTTAGGAATAGTTATTTAGATGCTATAAACGAATGCAGTGAGGAAAGTGGATAACAAGATCGCAGAGATGCAATAGAGAGAGAAACTAATGAGGAGATTTTGAAATTCAAGGAAATCTGAATATTTAACTTCTGACTAAACTTCAAAGTTGAAATTATATAAGATAGCTCTCAGTCCTGACTTTGGGCAAAAACAAATGATCACTTCCAAAATAACTTTACTTAAATATACAAATCAACCACACATCCCTCATAATAACTTTTATCAAGATGCAAGATAACTAGAATGCATTGCCACCTACTAAAAGGCAAACGTCCCTATAATTCCTGAGGAAAACACCCAGACCTCAGCTGGCACTAAAAAGAAATGACAGCACAGTTTGTCATCACAAGAATGTGGCTGTATTCTGTTCATTATGCCTCACTATAATTAACCAGAACCGGACGATCTTTATTTCATTTACTTTAATCAGAAGGCTCTTCTAAAATGCCGCTGGTTAATATTTGGTTTGAATGAAGCACTTTATTAAAAATGGTGGACGTTTCTACTTAACATAGCCTGAATGGCTGAAAGGGAAATAATAGCACAAGCATGAAATGGCATAATAAATCAAAGGATACCCTTTTCCTTCTAAACATTTCCAAGGTTAGTTTTCATCTTAATAGAATTGCTGATCTGTCAACTGATCAACTGTAGATACGCCTATGACTTGTTTCAGTGGAAAGAGGGATGCCAAAAATAATGAGAAATAACCCTTGGAGCCCTGTCTGAAAGCACTTTTGTTTTGCTGCACATGCTTTGTGTGCACTGAAAAATTTTTCCCTTCTGCAGAGTAAAATTCCAATTGATTAAAAATAAAAGGACTTAGCTGGTTCATATTTCTAAATGGCATGGAGCAGCAGATCATTGTGGTAAACAGCATTTTCAGGATTGACTTTAAATTGTCAAGGTGGCAGCAAAAGTTAATTAGAAATCTCCAGCTCCGTAGGGGACAATGAGGTGTTACAACCATTTGAAAGATTAGAAAACTATATAATCTGAAGTGAGAACCGTCTTTACATTGTCTCAATAACAGTTAGAGACCTGGAGATCATCTCTATCTCTTCTGTATAATGAGGGAGAGAGATCTTTTCTTGGCCTACTTGTATATATTCTAGACGACCACTTACACTTTCACATAAGAATTTTGAAATCCCTTAGACACTCACAGTGACAGTTACATGACAACTCTCACTTAATTCCAGTAAAAGATAAAGAGTCTCTAAAGAGGATAAGAAACTCTGGTTGTGTCGTATCTTATCACTCAAAATAAAGCCTTTAACCAGGAAGGCACGAAACAGGAAGAAAGGTATTTCCATCAGTTTTGGAATTAGGTCATAGTAGGCAGAGGACCTATCTATATGACTCACCCTTTAGGTGAAGGTCCCTCCCTACTGCCTTCGTGTCAAAGTGCCAGGGTCGTCTCTGGGGCTCATTTTTTGTCAGGCAGGGCTTGCTCTCCAGGCTTGCTGAATGTGCTCCTATATTAGGAAATCTCAGTTAAAATTATCTGCCTATGCTTGAAAACCAAGGTGAAACCAAGTTTTATGCATGACAGAAACGCAGTGTCTATCACATGGTAAGCATTCGGTAAATCCTTGTTGTGCCTGGTGGAGGTGTATTGATAAATTTCACTTCATCAGCCACCAGATTTCAAGTTCCTCTCAGGCAGAGTCTAAGCCAGAATTTTGCCCTCCTTCTAATTAATGACTATACGTAGCAGAGCTAAGATTCCCAGGGCTACAAAGGGCCATTGTTATAGCTTTAACTCATCCCCAAATCCTGACAGACTGGAGCAATACTTTTATACTGGATGAAGGTGCTTTCAAGAAAGGCAAGTCATTTAGAAATCATATCCAGCATTTCATTTGGATGTATATTCTGTTGCTGTTCAAGTGCAATAAGGTATATTTTGAGCTTTAACTTGGGTAGAGCACAAGGACATCTTTTAAGTTCCCTTAAGTCATTAGACTAATTGTTTTAATCTGAGCTGTAAGAAAAGGATTTTCTTAAGAGAAAATCAGAGAAAATTATACATTTAATATACCAGTCAAAGATCAAGGAAAGACATACACACAGGCACATACACTCCCTGAAAAATCTTCAAAATACCTACTATAATCTTTATTCCCATCAGCTTAAGAAAAATGGGAACCCTTTTCTTATGACTCAGGGAGAACATAATAAAATGAATGAAATGGGACAGTTCAAACAGGTCTTCACTTTCATTTAACTCTATTACTGATGCCACGCATAATTTCAGGACATGTCACTTTTCATTCTAATCTTTTGATGGCACAATTTATATCTGCACTGCTAGATTCAGCTTCTCAAATTTCATCATCACATTTTACAAAATACAAATACATAAAGTTTTCCTTCATACAGAGTTAAGTGTGAGAAACAAGGGTGAATAGCTAGAGAGAAATATTCACTTTCTACAAATAAAGAAGCACAATCAATTCCTGTATTCTAGAGGAGAAGTTGGAAGTTAAATGTTATAGTAAAAAGGTGCTTGCAGATACAAGAGCAAGAATTAAAACCATTATAAAGGTGATCACATCATTTGTTTTTACAGTAATACATAGTAAAACAAGTAGTTCATTATTTAAAACAGTAGCATGTGATATAATACTATATTAATATAACCCTGTCTAAGCTATAAAAAATATATAAAAAATATTTTAAAAATAGCTGTATTTTTATCTTTATAACTGTTTGCTAAATAAACAATATTGTTTAAGCTATATTATTGTTTATATTATATATATATGTAGTTCATAGTTTAAAACAGTATATATAGTTTTATAAAGGTAGCTCATAGTTTTAAACAATATATTTATAATATAATAAATTATAAATGTATAATGATATATAAATAATAATTTAAGACCTAATAAGTGTTAGTCATGGTTAATTTTATGTATCATCTTGGCTAGGGTAAGGGGTGCCCAGATAGCTGGTGAAACATCCTATCTGGGTATGTTTGTGAGGGTACTTCCAAAGGAGATTAGCATTTGAATCTGCAGACTGAATAAAGAAGATGACTCTCAGCAATGCAGATGGGCATCACCCAATCTGCTGAGGTCCTGAATAGAACAAAAAGGTGAGGGAAGAGCAAATTTGCTCTTTGCTGGAACTGGGACATCTACTCTGTCTTGGGACATCATCACTCCTAGTTCTCAGGCCTTTGGACTCAGACTGAATTACACCACTGGCTTTCCTGGGTCTCCAGCTTGCAGACAGCAGATCATGGGATTTCTTGGCTTCCATAATTGCATAAGCCAATTTCTTAAAATAACTCTCTCCATATATATATACACACACACACACACACACACACACACACACACACACATATGTACATATATCCATATCTATATGCTACTTGTTCCATTTCTCTGGACAACCCTGTTCAGTGATCACCTATTATAATTTTAGTATGTTTCTTATTGACTTATGAGTTCATTAAATATTAAAGCTATACAATCTCTGCAGTTTTTCCTGAAAATATGTCCAAAGCACTTGATTTTTACTTTTCACTCAAGATGTGTTTGAATTTTAGTGCTGTGTGCTTACTCTTTTGATATAGAGACATTCTTAAATTATATCATACATTTTAAAGACTAGATTGTGTCATCTATGCAGATGGGATTCTGAAGATGTTATCACTGAGGCAGTTCTTCCCAATGATTCAGAAAGGTGACCATTCAGTGGCAAATAAGAGAAGTGTCCAATGTTTGAATGTCAATATTGGCAAAAAGGGACAGGAAATATGCTACTACATAACAAACAAAGTGAAATGATCTTCACAAGAAGGCTGACATCAGCTGGCTTGACCTAAAATAATATTTATGTGTAGAGTGTGGTTTGGTATGAAAACAGCAGTCAATACTCGCACCCCACGCCCCACCCCTGTCTTGGTGGAGTTTGAGCTTTGAGCTGATTTAATTTAGTCCCACATTGATCTGGTGTAGCAACTTCCTCTTCATTCTACCAGAAACTTACTAGTATTTAGGGCTTTCTGTCCTTATAGAGTCAAAGGTATATCCAAGGCCATTCAAGAAAAGGAGGTAAGGGGTGAGGGGTGGATAAAATTTTTAGACAAATCCAGCATCACTCCTCCTGGAAAATGTTTGGGCAGTTTAGCTCACCAGATGGCAGGAGGAAGGCTTCTGGCACTGATGTGTAGGTCTCTAGCTGGCCCTGTAAAAGGACCCTGGAACTGTACTTTCCCCCTTTCATCCTCCTGTCCCCGTGGGGCTTTCCTTCTCTTTCCCCAGCCTTTGCCACCCTCATCAGTTTTACAGGGTAAAACTTAAATCTGCACACCACTTAATACTTCAAAACATTCTGTCATAATTCAAATAAAAAATGTTACCAAAAAACTGGAGAACATGAAAAGATGCTTTGGAGGGCATGAAATGGAGACAGTGAGAACGTCTACCCAGAAAGACGCCCTTCCACTGCAACTGCTGTTATACATGTGGAGGGCACCTAAGAAACTGGAATTTCTCCCAGGGATTTTTTTATTCCTATAGGTCCTTTTTCTGACTATTTGCTACAAGTCATTTTCCTTTAAATAAATTTGTGTCTGATAATTGTGAGGCATAGACTTTAGTAAGACGTGTTGGGTAAGCTATGCCTTTTCCATATTCAAATATTCTCTAGCCTTTCATAGATGGAGAAGTTTTTGCCTAGAAAGCAATATTCCACAACACAAATTACCCAGGAGAAGGCTACTCTGACTTGGATGTTCATTTATAAATGTTTTCTTACATTAAATCTACATCCTTCTACTTGAGGTCCTCAACCACGGAGACTTTTGAATGTTATACAACACAATGGACTTTTCATGGGTGGAGAGTTTTAAGAATTTCTTGAATTTCCAAATTGTAGTATATAATTTTCCCATTAAAATATATAGTGGATGAGAAGGGGAGAGTCACGGAGCCGCATCTGATATGGACACTGAGTAGCTGGCGAGGCTCTCACACTAGCTTACAGGCTCACCCGCTGACACCACCCTCAAAGCACTATTCAAAAATATAGTTCAGCAAACTGACATCTAAGTATTTACCCTGTGCATGTAACAGACTTGAAACTGTTAATGGGTTGACATACACACACTACTATATATAAAATAGATGACTGATAAGGACCTACTGTATGGCACAGGGAACTTTACTCCATACTCTGCAATGGCCTATATGGGAAAAGAATCTAAAAAAGAGTGGATATATGTATGCGTGTAACTGATTCACTTTGCTGTAGACCTGAAACTAACACAACATTGTAAACCAACTATATACTCCAATAAAAATTAGTTTAAAAAAAGGATGTATCATGTCTAAATGGTGAGTGAGGAGACAAAATTAAAAATAATGTAGGGACTTCCCTGGTGGCGCAGTGGTTAAGAATCCACCTGCCAATGCAAGGGACATGGGTTTGATCCCTGGTCCAGGAAGGTCCCACATGCGTGGAGCTACTAAGCCCATGCACAACTACTGAGCTTGCACTCTAGAGCCAGCAAGCCACAACTACTGAAGCCTGCACACCTAGAGCCCATGCTCTGAAACAAAGAGAAGCCACCGCAATGAGAAGCCCGCGCACCGCAACAAAGAGTAGCCCCCGCTCACCACAAATGGAGAAAGCCCGTGTGCAGCAACGAAGACCCAATGCCACCAAAAAATAAATAAATAAATGAATGAAATTTTTAAAAATAATGCAAAAGACAGACACAAATCATAAAAGTACTATTTTTAAACATCTGTTTTCAACACATGTGACTTTAAGGTTTATAACATTTATTTTAAAAGTTAGGGTACAATAGCAAATATATTAATAGGTCAACACATCTATAATTAATCCCTGTTGTACAGTTTGGTCAAGTTCACAGCATAAACCAAAAAATAAGTAAAATTACTGAAAAGTCAAAAATAATAAAAAATGATGTGTATTCTAAGAAGACATCTCTCCATGAAGAATCATTCTTGAAATTACATCTTTTCAAATTTGGAAGTAGAAAAGGAATGAGGAAATTAAAATTCAACTTCTGAAAGTGCAGCACAACTTGCTGAAAATAATTATTATGTGACAGAAATAAATGCATCTAAGAGCATGTGAGTATAATTATGTACCACAGGTAGTAAATATCATGTTATGTTTCAATGATTTTATGGATATCAAACTCATCTGTATGCTATTTCTAATAGCAATTTTATGACTAAAACTAATAAATATAGGAAACTGTTCTGATTTTTAATAATACATGGTTTCTTATGGCGGTAATATTTGGGCTGATGTAAAATGATAAATCTGAAGGCTAAGGTTAAAGCAGTTCTTGGAAAATAACTGAAAACATTAAATGCATTCCTTGTCCTAGATCTTTCTAAAGTCATTATTGCATTTTTTGAAAGCATACTTCAGGGGCTTCTTTTCCACTTCAAAGTTAAAGCCATTAAACTTACTGTTCCATGTAATAAATTAATAAACAAGATAGATTAACCAAATGATATGGAGCATTACCTCTTCCAGTTCCTCTCACTCTCCTCTAGCTCACTGTTGTTCCTCTCTTGGGAAGTGGGGAAAAGTTCTGCTTAAATTTAGATTGAATAAAGTGCTCAGTAAGATATTTCAGACTCCCAGAAGTGTGGTATGTGGTAGAGAGAGGAAATGGACTTTTATTTTTTTTCCTGGAGCTTTTAAATATCTTGGCCTGTAAGCAGCTCGATTGAGTTGGCTGCCAAGATAACACTGGCAGTTGTTAAGCTCCCACCAGAGCTGAGAAAGCAACCCAGAAAGGATTTCTCCAAATACCAACTATCCTATGTGGTTTAGTGAACTCTAATATTGACCTGCCTTACAGCCTTTGCCTGTAACATGTAAAAATCCGGCATCTTTTGCTAAATGCCAAGGGGGAAAAGAACAGCAGCAGCAACCGCTGAACAGCCTTTTTTTGTGGTTGAAACTCTTCCTGGGGATTTGACTCTTACTGTGACTTCTGCCAAAAGGGGCCTCACCGTGGCCAGGAGGGCTGTCCACACGGTCTGTGACTGGGATAAAATGGAACTTATCGTACTGGACACTTTTGAGAATGAAAGAGGGTTGATTAACAATTACATCAGGACACTAGATGTAAGTTTAGAGTGTCCCAGGCACACCAGGACAGAGTGTACCAGCTCGGCAGTTCTTTAACTTATCAGCATAACACTTCCATCAATTTGAAAATATCTCATCATGCCACTTCCTTCTGTGTCAGCATTTGTGGTCTGTGAGCTAGTGAAATTTGGACAGCCTGTTGAGGTTGGGAGTGTTTGGTTTATGTTAATATATGTTAAATTCTTTAAAATAAAATTTCTACAATGCCCTGTAACTGATTGCTAATGATCTTCGTGTACGATTCAAACTGCCATCTCTATGCTCTGTATCTTCAGCTAGACTCTCCTTTTCTACCTCTAAATTCACTTCCATGAACACTCAAACTGCCCTATAACCATGTTTCCTGTCCGTTTTGAGAATCACTGTGTTATGCCATAGTTAAGAAGCAAATTCCCACTAATGCATAAAGAGGAACAGAATTTAACGACTGATTAAACAGTGATGATGGTGTGTCATGAAAGAAGTGTATTCTTTTCAGCAGAGGAAAATGTTAAATCTTGCATCATGTAAGTTCATTCCGAAAAAAATCACTGAATCATGTAATAAAGTCTCACATGAGCCATTAGACACAAAGGCGAGATCTTGACTTTTTTTTTTTTTTAATTGTCTTCAAAGGCTGTTTTGACAAGACATCTTGTCTCTAAAACACAGCCCTGGAATGGTTGATTTCAGTTATCTAATTTTGCTAATTGTTGCAAAACTGTTCTTTGTTGGTTTCAGGTCCACTCATTCCATAAATACTTATTGAGCACTTACAACAAGGAGGTATCTTTTTAAGCACTGGGGAGAATGTATTGAAGTTATAAAGAATTTCTGCTCTCAGGGGATTTATGTTCTAGAGTAGAGAGACAGAAAAATAAATCAATATGAAAAATACTAGTAGTGACAAATCGTAATCAGATAACTTAGGGTGATACAACAGCAATTGACTGAATCATGGAAAACCTTTCTGGAGAAGTAGCATTGAAAAAGTAGAACTCAACTTGGCTAGAAAATTAACTTAATGCTCTTCTCAAATAAGTATGCCCCATTCGTATCTTTATCATTTTCTCTTCTATCATTCTTAATATCTCTACAGCAGCTAGTTTTCTCCCTGTTGATTAAGAATACAAACAAAACTTTCACATTCTTTGAATTGGTATCAGTCCACAAATATCCTCTCCTGTATATGAGCACTTTTATACAATGCCAGGCTATATAAAGTTAAGAAAATCTATTAACTGGCCACCTTAAAGGTGAACAAGATAAAACTGGAATTTTTTATTTCTTCAATAGATTTTGAGCTTTTTAAAAAGATCTTATAATTATCCCAGGCAAGGGAGATTGGAATTGACATATATACATTAATATGTATAAAATAGATAACTAGTAAGAATCTGCTGCATAAAAATAAATAAATAAAATTCAGATTAAAAAAATATCCCAGAAAAATAGACCAACGGAATAGAAAATCCAGCAAGTTACCTAGTTATATGTGGTTAGCTAATTTACAACCAAGGTGATACTGAAGTACAGCAGGGAAGAAGATGGTCTTTTTACTTAATAGGCCTGGGTAGATAGGCCAGCCATATAGGAAAAAAAGGTACCTTGATTCCTATACCTTGCACCATATACAAAAAACAATTCTAAATGTATCAAAGATAAATGTGAATGGTAAAACAGCAAAGCTTTTGGGGGAGGTGGGCAAAAAGGCAAAGATTTCTTAAGCAAGATACAAAAAGTGCTAAATGCAAATAAAATTATTGATTAAAAGACTGCAGGAAAATTGCAAAAATTCTGTTCATCCAAAGACACCATTAAGGGACTTCCCTGGTGGTCCAGTGGTAAAGAATCCACCTTCCAATGCAGGGGATGCAGGTTCGATCCCTGGTCAGGGAACTAAGATCTCACATGCCACGGGGCAACTATACCCGCGCTCCACAACTTCTGAGCTTGTGTGCCTCAATGAGAGAGTCTGTATGCTGCAAACTACAGAGCCTATATGCCCTGGAGCCCGCAGGCCACAACTAGAGAGAGAAAACCTACACCACAACTAGAGAGAAGCGCACGCACTGCAACGAAGAGCCCGCGTGCCGTAACAAACAGCCTGCATGCCATAGCTAAGACCTGATGCAGCCAAAAAAACAAAAAAAACAAAAAAAAAAACGACACCACTAAGAGAAAAGGCAAGCCACAGAATGAGGGAAAATAGTTGTGATACATATGTCCAATAAACCTATGACATATAAATAACTCCTATGAGTCAATATTAAAATGACACAGAAACCAAAAAGTAATTGGCAAAAGTCTTATACAGGACCTTCATAATGAAACAAACCAAAATGGACAATTGATATAAGAAAAAGCACTCAACTTTATAAGTCATTATGGAATAAACACTAAAACCACATAAAATACCACTGCACACATACTAGATTGGTTAAAATTTAGAAAGAAAATGATGCACATTCTCAACTGCTAGCAGGAATGTGCAATAATTGGAATTATCAAGCACTGCATGTAAAAGTATAACTTGGTATATTTACTTTAGAAAACATTTGGCAGAATCCACTAAGTAGAATATACACGACCTTATGACTAGAAATTCTACTCATGTATTTTCCCCACAGATATGAATATCAAAGACATGTATGAGAATGTTCATATTTACACTATTCTTAAAAAGCAAAAACCAGAAACAAATATCTATCCAGAGCAGAATGGATAAATGAAGGGTGATATATTCATATCATCAAATACTATACAGCAGGGATTGGCCAACTATAGTCTATGAGCTAACTGTAGTGTGAGGCCTATTTTTGTGTGGCTTGCAAACTAAGACTAGTTTCTATATTTTTAAAGGATTGGTAACACACACACACACAGAGAAGAACCTGCCACAGTACTATACATGTCCTGCAAAGCCTAAAATATTTTCTATCTGCTCCTTTAAAGAAAATATCTATTGGCCCCTATTATATATCAGTGAGAATAAACAGCAACAACTACACAAAACAGCGTGGATGAATAACCTAAGACATATTGTTGGGAGAAAGGTGCCAGACATAAGAGAGAATATAAAGTATGAATCCTTTCAAAAAAGTTCAAAAGCAGGCAAAACTCATCTATGATGTCAGAAGTTAGGCCACTATTCCCCTTGGAGGGTAAGGAGCCACTGGAAAGGGTCCAAGCGAGTTCCTGGGGTTGGGCTAGTTCCTTCTTTCTTGCTGTGCACTGCACACACAGCTGGCTTCACTGGTGGAAATCTCTTGAGCTGTACACTTACAGTAATTATAGTTTTCTGTGTTTAAGTTGTATTTCTACTTTAATAAAATTTAGAAAAAAATCAATAAATCTCCACAATAATTAACATGTATATGCATAAATTCAAGGATATTCACCATAGCATTATATAAAACAGATAAAAGTGAGAATAAATCTAACTGTCCAACAAGAGACTTGGTTAAATAAATTATAATTTACCCACACAGCGGACTCCTATGCAACCACAGAACAATAAGCTTATAAAAGAATATTTATGTGTATGGAAAGACGCAAATAACATAATCTTAAATGAAGGAGATTAAAGAGTACATGCCAATTGAGTTTGTAAAGGCACGAACACATACCAGGATCTCAGCCGAGAGGAGTATTCACAAATAATGAATGATACTTTCTTCTGGGTGTGGAATTAGAGGTGCTTTCACTTTATTATTGGTTTTTGTTTGTTTATTCGTATTTCTTGATAATTTTTAAAGAAAATATTTTGGAAGGGAAAAAATTTGTTTTAAAATGTGTGCATTTTAAGTACTTTTGGAAAAGTTTAAAACAGGCACTGTGATTTGAAAGCTAGAAGGGTTACCCTGGCTGATGTCAGTCTGGAAGATGGTGTGAGGAAACGCACAAAGATCTATGATCAGCTGTAGAAGATGTAGGAACACTCAATAAATATGCTGCTTCTAGTTGGGTCTCTCAGTATAAGATCCCAACTTCAAAGAGATCTAAGGCCTTACAGTATCAGAAGTGTCACACTGACATTGCACCACTATTCATTTATTAGCATCGTAAGCCCCTGGGGGTGATAGACGACTTCCCTCTCACACTGATAAATAGATACTGACATAGCTTTATTATCTCCTCAAGGTTAAAAATCAATGGTTTACCTGTGAAAACATCTGTTTATAAGCTTGTCTTTGCTTCTCTCAGGAGCCACATTTACACGCTGGGCTTTAAGCATGCCAGAAATGAGAAGCCTAAGTTTCATTTGGCCTGTTTTTTTTCTTAAACATGCCAGGACAGCTCTCTACAAGAGAAAGAGGGTAAAAAATGGAACAGCGATGTAAGCCCACACTCATCCATTTGTAATGAGAACAAGTTAGATTTCACCTGTTAAAAATTAATGAATAGCATCTCTGAGCAGGTGACTAGAGACGTGAGCATCGATTTTAGATCAAGTGATGGTTGTAGAATAAATGCTAGCCAAGGAGATTCAAATAAGTATAACTTTGCTGTTGCTGGTGGTGTTAGAGAGGCAGATGGAAAAATGGATTCGATTATCTCATAGAGGGAGTGGAGGGATTTTCATATTTAATTTGACTCATCTTCACCAAAAACAACATGAAGAACAACTCAGAAAATAGTCTATTGGACAACGTTGGACTTTTCACTCAAAACTCTTTGACGCAAAACAAGAGAAAAGGGTTTAGCTTAAAAAAAACAAATGTGCAAACAAACCAAAAAACACTGGCACCAGGGTCATACAGTCTGCAAGAGCCAGTTTGTGGGTGTTTTTCAGAACAATTTCCTACAATTTCTCAGCGCTCTATGGCAAGCATCTCAAATTCAACATAATCAAAACCCGAGTTTCTCTCTCTCTCGCCGCCCCTAAGTTAACTCTTTTTTGGAGCCTTTATCTCTGTTCATGGCAGCTCCACCTCCCAGCTTGCTCAGGCCCCAAACCTTGGTGTTACCCTTGATGCCTCTTTCTTCCACACCCTATAGCTCCTCTGTCAGCAAGTCCTGCTAGATCTAACTACAAAATATGATCAGAAATCTACTTCTCTCACCACCCCTACTGCTGCTACCCTGATCGAAGCCACCTTATATCTCATGTGGCTTATTGTACAGTCCCCCAAATGGCATTCTGACTCGGTCTTGCCCCCTGTAGTCTACACTCCAAACTAACACCCAGAGTCATTCTGTTAAAAAGCAAGTAAGCTCATGTCATACTTTTGCTCATTTTCCTTCAGCGGTCCCCATCTCACCCAAAGAAAATGCTAAGTTCTTATTATGACCCTCAAGACCATATCAAAGTATAACATTTCACTCCTTTGCAATATCTCCAAGCAAAACCTCATGGATTCTATGGGTTCTAACTTCTACTAGAAGGGTTTGGTTTTTTTTTTTTATTTCTAGCCAAGCAAAAACGCATGGATTCTAACTTCCATTTTAATGTTGTTTTCTGTTCTTTGGCATTTTATACATAATTTAAAGTAGTGGCTTCAATCCTGTTTTGTCAGATCTTCTCTTAATTTCAGGGCTTTACATGTGTAATAGCTAGCAGACTATATTTAATGAATTAGTCATGTTTATAAAGATACATTTCTCCAGACTCACAGACACAGACTTGTGGTTGCCAAGGGGGAGGGGCATGGGGGAGGGATGGAGTGGGAATTTGGGATTAGCAGATGCAAACTATTATACAGAGAATGGATAAACAATAAGGTCCTACTGTATAGCACAGGGAACTATATTCAATATCCTGTGATAAACCATAATGGAAGAGAATATGAAAAAGTATGTATATATAAATGTATAACTGAATCACTCTGCTGTAGAGCACAAACATAACATTGTAATTCAACTATACTTGAATAAAATTAAAAAGATAAAACCTAAAAGATGAAGATAAAAATGAAAAAAATTTTAAAAAAGATATGTTTCTCATAAATGATATTCCACCACATAGAAGGAGAATCACATATCCATAAAAAGTCTGATACATAAAGCTAGGGGAATGCATGTTTGCTTTTAAAATCTGTGATCTTGAAGTTAAAATGTCATTAATAAATAGGACTGCAATATCCACCAGACCCAAAAGAAGAACATACAAAGTTATATTATTGATGCTATTGAACTGGAGAAAACATGAATGCCTGAGGGTCATTTCCATTTTGGATAAGAAATGGGGCAACACTTGTATATGCATGTTTTAGATGATTAATAGCCCTGAATGTACTGATTGATCAAATCAAATTAAAGGCTTGGAGGGAATATTTCCAAGTCTCAAGAAAGAGACTACTGGGGGACTTCCGTGGTGGTCCAGTGGTTAAGACTCTGTGCTTCCACTGCAGGGGGCACGGGTTCGATCCCTGGTCAGGGAATGAAGATCTCGCATGCCACACAGACAGATGGTTTCCCCCCAAAAAAGAAAAAAAATAAAGAAAGAGACTGTGGAGCAAGAGCCTAAGAATCCTCATACCAACTTCAGTTTCCCAGCAACTTATACCTTTGTAAACAGACAAGAGTAGGGCCTGATTCACCATTAATATGATTTACTTCTCCAGATTGCCTATGAAAACAGTAATGTGTTCTCAGACTCACTTGTATTTGATCACAGATTTAAAGAGTGTTTATACAAACTTCTAAAGCATGTATGGTTTATCTTCATCCCCTGCTTGGAAATAAAACTGTGCTTTAATAATCCAGAGCACAGAGTGTAGGACTGCAGCCTCTGGAGTGGGTCTGCTTGGCACCCATCTCTAACAGGGACAGACCTCTACTGTAGACAAGTCATTTAACTACTGGTTCCCTGTTTCTTCATTGAAAACTGCTTATAATAATAGCTCCATTCAAATAGGGATATTGTGAGGTATTAATATATATGAAATATATATTTTATAACAATTCCATAGCATTATTTCTTATCTTTTTAGTAACAGCTGCTACTGCCAGTCTATTCTATAAACTTTAAAAAGTTAGACAAGCATTTAGTAAACTTATTTTCCATTAAGATTTCTTATAAAAATATGTAACTTTGAATATTTGTGAACTCTCTAATGATTCAGGAAAGCTAAAGACAAATCCAGCATTAAATTGCAGTTTTTCAGTTAATCAGTGCCTTTTCCATGGTAATGTGGTTTGAGGGAAGAGCAAGGGGTGAGTTTTTATTTGGTTTCCCCAGAACTGGACCTTATTCCAAGGATTTAGGTATGTATCGTTTATTTGGAAGTGATCCCAGGAAACTTCAGGGGGTGAGTAGAAAAGTGAAAAAAGGGAGACAAGAAAGCCAATAATAAGTCTATTACCAAGGAAGTTACCACCATGGACAAGCACAGCTTAATCCCACTGGTGAAATCTGGGAGCCAGTGGAAAACACAAACCTCAGCTATCCTGTCTAAGGAGTAGGGAAGCAGGAGCATTTATCCACCAGTATCCAATGGTCATTGGTTAAATTCTTAGAAATTCCTTGGTACTTCCAGCCTGTATCAGGAAAGAAGAGGCTCACACGGCCAAGAGTATCCTCAGACAGAGTCACAGACACTAGCAGCTGGAAATAGCACCAGTGTGCATGAAAATGGTAACTGCCAAGGAGCTATGGACAGGGCACTGGCAGCAACCACTAGAGAGTACACAAAGAAAGAAGCAAAGTCAGAACCAGAATAGCATTTGTAAATTTCTCTACAATGTGAAGTCTACATAGAATGCATAGGTGTCCTACTGTGAAAGAGAAAAATAATCTTAAAATTCAATCCTGGAGTCATCTTAGAGAAAAGGGGATTTGAGGGTAGTTGGGATTTTAAAATCCCCCTAAGAAATACCTAAAGAATTCATTACAGTGGTAGAATAGAAAAGAAACAAGAAGAGCAAAAGAATGATATGAGTTTCTAAAGACATTTAGTGCTATACCAGTTCCTCACAGAATGATGAATTTTATTGTACCATAATTCTTATTTATTAAATTCTTTTGCATTTCAACATCTTCAATGAGATGCAACTTTTTGTTTTTATGTTGGTCCACGGAGCATTAGAGGACACCACACTCATATAACATATTAATCATGTCATCACTGGCCCATCAAACTCCAATAAATTCCTGCATCTTATGATTTAAAAGGAATGCAAGGCCACGAAAGGCAAAAACACATCACAGTCTTAAATTTCAAGTGGGAAACCCTGTATCGCTACAACTTGTGAAGAGTTTGAACATTAAGTTTTAACTAGGTGTGCCTGAGGAAACACTATTCATGATAACTTCTTGTAGATTTTTGTTATTAATTGACCCTTATAGGAAGGACATGTGGATTTATCAGTAAAAACTGTCAAACAATTATGGTGGGTGGAATGCAGCATTAAAGGAAAATAATAGAATATTCATTGGAACCTACAGGCAGATCAGCTATGAATTCCAGCTTTGAAGTTGGGTAGGACAGTTTCTTTTCTGGTATGAAGAGCTGGGTTATGGGTACCTTCAAGATGGCGGAGGAGTAAGACATGGAGATCACCTTCCTCCCCACAAATACATCAGAAATACATCTACATGTGGAACAACTACTACAGAACACCTACTAAACGCTGGCAGAAGACATCAGACTTCACAAAAGGCGAGAAACTCCCCATGTACCTGGGTAGGGCAAAAGAAAAAACAGAGACATAAGAATAGGGACGGGACCTGCACCTCTGGGAGGGAGCTGTGAAGGAGGAAAGATTTCCTTAGTCTAGTTTATCTTAGTCTAGTTTTTAGTGCTTGTTATCATTGGTAGGTTTGTTTATTGGTTTGGTTGCTCTCTATTTTTAAATTTTTTTAAATTTAATTTAATTCTTTTCCTTCCAATTTGTTCCTACTTTTCTTCTGAGCTGTGTGGCTGACAGGGTTTTAGTGCTCCAGCCAGGTGTCAGGCCTGAGCCTTTGAGGTGGGAGAGCCAAGTCCGGGACACTGGACCACCAGAGACCTCACGGCCCCATGTAATATCAATCGGTGAGAGCTTTTAAAGAGATCTCTGTCTCAACATTAAGACCCATCTCCACCCAAAGACCACCAAGCTCCAGCGTTGGATGCTCCAGGCCAAACAACCAGCAAGAAGGAATACAACCTGACCCATTAGCAGAGAGGCTGCCTAAAATCATAAGGTCACAGACACCCCAAAACACACCACTGGACGTGGCCCTGCGCACCAGAAAGACAAGATCCAGCCCCACCCACAAGAACACAGGCACCAGCCCCCTCCACCAGGAAGCCTACACAACCCACTGAAACAACCTCACCAGATGGGGGCGGACACCAAAAACAAAGGGGACCAGGAATCAATAGCAGAATAACTGAAGCAGAAGAATGGATAAGTGACCTAGAAGATAAAATAGTGGAAATAACTGCTGCACAGCAGAATAAAGAAAAAAAGAATGAAAAGAATTGAGGACAGTCTCAGAGACCTCTGGAACAACATTAAACACACCAATATTCAAATTATAGGGGTCACAGAAGAAGAAGAGAAAAAGAGATGGTCTGAGAAAATATCTGAAGAGATTATAGTTGAAAAATTCCCTAAACCAGGAAAGGAAATAGTCAATCAAGTCCAGGAAGTGCAGAGAGTCCCATACAGGATAAATCCAAGGAGAAACATGCCAAGACACATATTAATCAAACTATCAAAAATTAAATTCAAAGAAAAAATATTAAAAGCAGCAAGGAAAAAAAAACAAATAATATACAAGGGAATACCCATAATGTTAACAACTGATCTTTCAGTAGAAACTCTGCAAGCCAGAAGGCAGTGGCAGAACATATTTAAAGGGATGAAAGGGAAGAACCTACAACCAATATTACTCTACCCAGCAAGGATTTCATTCAGATTTGACTGAGAAATCAAAATCTTTACAGACAAGCAGAAGTTAAGAGAACTCAGCACCACCAAACCAGCTTCACAACAAATGCTAAATGAACTTCTCTAAGCAGGAAACACAAGAGAAGGAAAAGACCTACAATAACAAACCCAAAACAATTAAGAAAATGGTCATAGGAACATACTTATCGATAATTACCTTAAATGACAATGGATTAAATGCTCCAACCTAAAGATACAGACTGGCTGAATGAATACAAAAACAAGACCCATATATACGCCATCTACAAGAGACTCACTTCAGACCTAGGGACACATACACACTGAAAGTGAGGGCATGGAAAAAGTATTCCATGAAAATGGAAATCAAAGAAAGCTATAGTAGCAATTCTCATATCAGACTTTAAAATAAAAACTATTACAAGAGACAAAGAAGGACACTACATAATGATCAAGGGATCGATCCAAGAAGAAGATATAACAATTGTAAATATTTATGCACACAACATAGGAGTACCTCAATACATAAGGCAAATGCTAACAGCCATAAAAGGGGAAATCAACAGTAACACAATAACAGTACGGGACTTTACATGCCACTTTCACTAATGGACAGATCATTCAAAATGAAAATAAATAAGGAAACACAAGCTTTAAATGACACATTAAACAAGATGGACTTAACTGATAATTTATAGGACATTTCATCCAAAAACAAAAGAAAACACTTTCTTCTCAAGTGCTCATGGAACATTCTCCAGAAGAGACCATATCTTGGGTCACAAATCAAGCATTGGTAAATTGAAGAAAACTCAAATCTTATAAAGTATCTTTTATGACCATACCACTATGAGACTAGGTATCAATTACAGGAAAAAACCTGTAAAAAATTCACACACGGAGGCTAAACAATATGCTACTAAACCAAGAGATCACTGAAGAAATCAAAGAGGGAATCAAAAACTACCTAGAAACAAATAACAATTAAAATACGACAACCCAAAACCTATGGGATGCTGCACAAGAAGTTCTAAGAGGGAAGTTTATAGCAATACAATCCTACTGCAAGAAACAAGAAGCATCTCAAATAAACAACCAAAATGTACACATAAAGCAATTAGAGGAGGAGAGGAAGAAAAGCTCAAAATGAGGAGAAGGAAAGAAATCATAAAGATTAGATCAGAAATAAATGAAAAAGAAATGAAGGAAACAATAGCAAAGATCAATAAAACTAAAAGTTGGTTCTTTGAGAAGCTAAACAAAATTCATAAACCATTAGTAGGATTCATCCAGAAAAAAAAGGGAGAAGACTCAAACAACAATTAGAAGTGAAAAAGGAGAATTAACAACTGACACTGCAGAAATACAAACAATCATAAGAGATTACTACAAGCAACTATATGCCAATAAAATGGACAACCTGGAAGAAATAACAAATTCTTAGAAAAGCACAACCTTCTGAGACTGAACCAGGTAGAAATAGAAAATGTAAACAGACCAATCACAAGCACTGAAATTGAGATTGTGATTAAAAATCTTCCAACAAACAAAAGCCAAGGACTAGTTTGCTTCACAGATGAATTTTATCAAACATTTACAGAAGAGCTAACACCTATACTTCTCAAACTCTTACAAAATATAGCAGAGGGAGGAACACTCCAAAGCTCATTCTACAAGGCCACCATCACCCTGATACCCAAACCAGACAAAGATGTCACAAAAAAAGAAAAGTACAGGCCAATATCACTGATGAACATAGATGCAAAAATCCTCAACAAAAAACTAGCAGACACAATCCAGCAGCACATTAAAAGGATCACACACAAGGACCAAGTGCGGTTTATCCCAGGAATGCAAGGATTCTTTAAAATACTCAAATCAATCAATGTGGTACACCACATTAACAAACTGAAGGACAGAAACCATATGATAATTTCAGTAAATGCAGAAAAAGCTTTCGACAAAATTCAACACCCATTTACGATAAAAACTCTCCAGAAAGTAGGCATAAAGGGAACCTACCTCAACATAATAAAGGTCATATACGACAAACCCACAGCCAACATCGTTCTCAATGGTGAAAAACTGAAAACATTTCCACTAAGGTCAGGATCAAGACAAGGTTGCCTACTCTCACCACTATTATTCAACATAGTTTTGGAAGTTTTAGCCATGGCAATCAAAGAAGAGAAAGAAATAAAAGGAATCCAAACAGAAAAGAAGAAGTAAAACTGTCACTGTTTGCAGATGACATGATACTATACATAGAGAAGCCTAAAGATGCTACCAGAAAACTACTAGAGCTAATCAATGAATTTGGTAAAGTAGCAGGATACAAAATTAATGCACAGAAATCTCTTGCATTCCTATACACTAACGATGAAAAATCTGAAAGAGAAATTAAGGAAACACTCCCATTCACCACTGCAACAAAAAGAATAAAATACCTAGGAATCAACCTATTGAAGGAGACAAAATACCTGTATGCAGACAAGTATAAGACACTGATGAAAGAAATTTAAGATGATACAAACAGATGGAGAGACATACCATGTTCTTGGGCTGGAAAAAAGAACAGTGTGAAAATGACTATAGTACCCAAAGCAATCTACAGATTCAATGCAATCCCTATCAAACTACGAACAGCATTTTTCACAGAACAAGAACAAAAAATTTCACAATTGGTATGGAAAGAAAACAGACCCCAAGTAGCCAAAGCAATCTTGAGAAAGAAAAACGGAGCTGGAGTAATTTGGCTCCCTGATTTCAGACTATATTACAAAGCTACAGTAATCAAGACAGTATGGTACTGGCACAAAAACCAGAATAAATATCAATGGTACAGGGTAGAAAACCCAGAGATAAACCCACAGACATATGGTCACCTTATCTTTGACAAAGGAGGCAAGTATATACAATGGAGAAAAAACAGCCTCTTCAATAAGTGGTGCTGGGAAAACTGGACAGCTACATATAAAAGAATGAAATTAGAAAAATTCCTAACACCATACACAAAAATAACCTCAAAATGGATTAAAGACCTAAACGTAAGGCCAGACACTATAAGCCTCTTAGAGAAAATCATAGGCCGAACACTCTATGACATAAATCACAGCAAGATCTTTTTTGACCCAGCTATTAGGGAAATGGAAATAAAAACAAAAATAAACAAATGGACCTAATGAAATTTAAAAACTTTTGCACAGCAAAGGAAACCATAAACAAGACGAAAAGACAACCCTCAGGATGGGAGAAAATATTTGTCAATGAAGCAACTGACAAAGAATTAATCTCCAAAATATACAAGCAGCTCATGCAGCTCAGTATCACAAAAACAAACAACCCAATCCAGAAATGGGCAGAAGAACTTAACAGACATTTCTCCAAAGAAGGTACACAGATTTCTAACAAACACATGAAATATGCTCAACATCACTAATCATTAGAGAAATGCAAATCAAAACTACAACGAGGTATCTCCTCATGCCGGTCAGAATGGCCATCATCAAAAAATCTACAAACAGTAAATGCTGGAGAGGGTGTGGAGAAAAGGGAACCCTCTTGCACTGTTGGTGGGAATGTAAATTAATACAGCCACTATGGAGAATAGTATGGAGGTTCCTTAAAAAACTAAAAATAGAAGTACCATATGACCCAGCAATTTTCTCAGGGAATATGACTGGCATATACCCTGAGAAAACCATAATTCAAAAAGAGACATGTATCACAATGTTCATTGCAGCACTATTTACAATAGCCAGGACGTGGAAACAACCTAAGTGTCCATCCACAGATGAATGGATAAAGAAGAGGTGGCACATATATACAATGGAATATGACTCAGCCATAAAAAGAAACCAAATTGAGTTATTTGTAGTCAGGTGGATGGACCTAGAGTCTGTCATGCAGGATGAAGTAAGTCAGAAAGAGGAAAACAAATACCGTATGCTAACACATATATATGGAACCGAAAAAAAAAAATGGTTCTGATGAACCTAGGGGCAGGGCAGGAATAAAGACACAGACATAGAGAATGGACTTGAGGTCACAGGCAGGGGGGTGTGTAAGCTGGGAAAAGTGAGAGTGTAGCACTGACATACATACACTACCAACTGTCAAACAGCTAATGGGAAGCAGCTGCATAGCATAGGGCGATCAGCTCGGTGCTTAGTGATGACAGAGAGGTGGGATAGGAGGGGTGGGAGGAAGACGCAAGAGGGAGGGCATATGGGGGCATACAGCTGATTCACTTTTTTGTACAGCAGAAACTAACACAACATTGTAAAGCAATTATACTCCAATAAGGATGTTAAAAAAATAAATATATATACATACTATAAAAAAAGAGGTAGGCTAGGTAAAAACAACTAATATACTAGATAAATACATATTTTTCATGAATATTAAAGCATAGTTGAGCTGAAAATATAGTGGAAAACTGCCTGGCCAAATTCTGAGGAATATAACCTAAATCCAGAGCATGGAGTGATACATCAGTGTGCTAAAACTGCTTTCATCTTGAGGATATCAGTCTGTCCAATGGCAAACTTGGGCTTTGGTCTGCAGCCTCATTGGGCCACTTTAGGTGAAAAGCCATAGAGAGGACATTGCCTGACAGTATGTGGGAATTCCTCTAAATCTACACCATAGGAAGAAAGTGAACCAGAATTGGTATCCCCCCTCACTACTACCACAGTTCTGGTGCAGGGCAGGCAGACATTTGATTGGCTCTGAAAATAGTATGGAAAACCAAAGGAAACAAAACAAACAAACTTTGCTTGATAAATAGTGCCACTAGTGTGTACTATAGAAGAATATGCAGCCAAGATACCCAAGGCTAAGTAAGCCAGGGAAGCACAAGCCCTGAACTTGCCTTAAGGCAGTTTCTGTCTTGGAGCACCCCTTACACTTTGAAGAACCCCCACAAACATTTTCCCCAAGGCAAATATTAGCTCACCAAAGGCAACCATGCACCCGAGGCACCATGAGGAAGAATAAAGACAACAATATACCTCAGAAACAGACTCACACAAACCTTAGGTATTAGAATTATCAAACATTATAAAACAACCATTCTCTTCAAACAAATGACATGATTGGAATTATCGATAGGTAACAGGAAAATCTAAATGATAGCCAATGTGAAGAAGAAACAAAAATGATTTCTGGAAATAAAATGTACAACAACCAGTATTAAACATATTGAACATAGATGGCAGCAAATGGAAAATAATAGAAGTGAACTAGAAACTAGATTAGTAGAAATAAACCAGGATATGTTATAAGAAAATTTTAAAAATGGTAGAACTACACAACAGAGGGGAAGAGACATGGAATACATGGTGAGAAGTCCTAACATATGTTTAAACTGGATTTCAGAAAGAAAAAAAAAAGGAGAAAATTAGCCTGAGGCAATATTTCAAGAGATAATGGGTAAGAATTCTAGGATGCATGAAATATATCAATACCAACTACAGATTCAAAGAATGAGACAGAATATTTATTCCCACTGAGTAGTTTTGTGATCTCCTGCAAGTTACTCATACTTTTGGACTCTCAGTTTCCTCACTGATAAAAAGATAAATCCCTAACAGATTAGGGTTTTCATAGGAATTGAGTAGGAAATGAACAAAAACATCTTTTACATAACTGCCACATGTTAGGGACTCATCTTCCCTCATGTGGGACAAACATTAAGGATAGGTTCCATAGTAACTTCATGTCCACAGGCTACCAAATATCCTACATAGGAATAGTTGATAAAACTCGTGACATATTGACAGAGGAATTCTATGAAACGTCAGTTACATCAAGTGCTGGCCACTAACGTGCTTAGGACTTAAATCTCCTTCAATCTGAAGAGTTTGTAAATATCAAGAATGATCTGATCAGTTCAAAACATTTCTAAGAAAATAGTTACCTAAGCTAAACCCTATAAAACAGGAGACAGAAAGGTAAGGGTAGAGGGAAGGTACTTCCAGAGTGAGGTCATTAGTTAGTAAAAGTCATTATGTAAGAGTAGCTAATGGGCCACCAAGAGTACTAGGTATGACAAATGTCATAGAAAATGGTGGACAAGTACAGATATTTTGTGACATTCAGGAGCCAGTCTGGGGCTTCCCTGGTGGCGCAGTGGTTAAGAATATCTGCCTGGCAATGCAGGGGACACGGGTTCGAGCCCTGGTCCGGGAAGATCCCACATGCTGCAGAGCAACTAAGCCCATGCGCCACAACTACTGAGCCTGCGCTCTAGAGCCCACGAGCCACAATAACTGAAGCCCACGTGCCACAGCTACTGAAGCCCGTGCACCTAGAGCCCACGCTCCGCAACAAAAGAAGCCACCGCAGTGAGAAGCCCGCGCACCGCAACGAAGAGTAACCCCCGCTCGCCACAACTAGAGAAAGCCCGCGCGCAGCAACGAAGGCTCAACACAGCCAAAAATAAATAAAATTTTTTAAAGAGTCTATCAAGCTATGTAAAAGTCATCCTTAAATCTGGAATAAAGATATACTAAAAATAAACAAAACAAAAAGTTTGTTTCTGTTTTTTAAATAAGTTCATTTGTATTTTTTCTTTTTAGATTCCACATATAGGTGATACACAGTATTTCTCTCTCTCTCTGTGACTTACTTCACACACTGTGACAATCTCTAGGTCCCACAGACTTAGAGAATGAACTTACGGTTACCGGGGCTAAGGGTGGAGGGAAGGGATAGTTAGAGAGTTTGGGATTGACATGTACACACTGCTATATTTAAAATGGATAACCAACACGGATCTACTGTATAGCACACGGAACTCTGCTCGATGTTATGTGGCAGCCTGGATGGGAGGGGAGTGTTGGGGGAGAATGCATACATGTATATGTACGGCAGAGTTGCTTTGCTGTGCAACTGAAACTATCACAACATTGTTAATCGGCTATACTCCAATATAGAACAAAAAGTTTAAATGGTTGGGGAAAAAAGTCAGTTTGTGTGTCTATAAAGTAAATGTTGAATATTTTCCTCACAACCTACCCTTCTGAACTGAAATTATTTACTTACTTGTCTGTCTCCTAGCTATGTCTATAATCTCCTTTAGGACAAGGACTAGGTCTAGAGCCTGGAACCTAGCAAATTCCCCCGAATCAGTGAAGACCAAGTGTTTAGTGACTAAAAGAGTCAATGATGTGAAAAATATTTACACAGCATGTTAACTGAAAAAGCAATACTGTATAAAAGCAAAGTTGCACATAACCTGATTACAATAATATTTTTAACCCATGCACGGAAAAATAGGAGAAAATACACCAAAATGTTGTTATCAATGATTATAACTATATACTAAAACTGGAATTTTTTCCATTTTTATACTCTTGTTTAATTTTAAGAGTTTCTCAAAAGAATATGCGTTACTTCTGTATTAGAAAAATATGAAAATGTAGATATAATCTCAACATAATTTCTAATACGTAATATAATCTCTAACACATTCATCATAAAGCTCAGCATCAGATTTGGCACTGATATATTCCTACATCTCATTTCCATGTCAAGTCAAATCAATATATATTTGCTAAACACTAGTTCAGACAAGTGCAAGATGGGATTCCTTTCTTCACAGAACTTTTTGAGGGCAAAAACTGTCCTATCACTTCTGTGTCTTTTATGGTGCCTACCATAGTATCAGGCAATAAAATGCAAATACAGCAAATATTGATGACTTACTTGATCAGAGACTTAAAGGAGATTTAACATTTTAGTTTGGAGAGATTAAAAAATAAGGCATTTCTACAGAATCGGGAGTATATTTTCAACTACAGAGAAGTGAAGATAATGTGAAATCTAATGGGCATTAAAGACGATACTGGAGGCTGAAGAAAGACACTATTTTTTTCTAAATATTCTATGTAGACAGCACCAATTTATCTTCTGATCCCCAGTGTGAGAGAGGGGACAACCTTCAAAACTTTATTTTTCAAGGCTTTTAAAAGTATCACCAGAATTAGTTACCCAGTAAGAAGACAAAGAATGAGGAGTATCTGTGCTCTTAATCAGAAGCTTAATTATTTCACCTCAGTAGGAGCTATTTTTAGAAGTAGAACATTATCCTGTTTTTGACATTTCATACAAGTGTATTTATCAGACTCCAACTATATAGGTGACATCAAGTTCTGATTGTAATCTAACATTTATATAAAGATATTTTTACTTAAAGTATTCTGTGTAATTATGCCACCCACACAAAGCTGAACAGTAATGCCCTTGGATCCCAACGGCAGGTTAGTTATAAAAAGAAGAAAACAAGAGTCCAAAAATACTCTCAGCTATAGGAAACCTATCTGTTTTTGCAATTTGATTTCCATCCCCAAATTACCACTGTTTGTGCCTTTCCTACGAGTTATTTTTAAATTCCTTTGAGATCAATGAGGCCTCTTGACATGTAAGGTTTACTTAGAAAAAAATTCCACAATTAACTAGTTCAAACCCCCCTAGTGAAGTAATTAAATTTATCTTCATCAACTGTGTTTAGTGTTTATCTAGTCACCTTCCTGTGTCATTGATAACTCTCAGTGACAAACTGTGTCATAAATGTTAAGCCATCCCTTGGACAAAGGGGGTAGGGCAATAAAAGCTTGTCATTTTTTATGAGAGAAACCAGGATAAGCATGCATTCTACATAAATCTTGAAATACTTGGTACATAAATGTTGTTAAATTCCTTTAGTCCATTTTATAAAGTTTCTTTTAACAAATCTGAATTCTTAACATCTGTTAATGATTTTACCATTTCACTAATTTTGTCTCCATGAGTTGTGAATTCTGCCTTGGGACTTAGTCCATTCAGTTCTGGATGTACATTCTTATTGATTGTACATGATTATTAGGGTAGGAATAGACTTTATATACAATAATGGTAAGTATTTTATAACAGTGATGTCTGAGCTGTATTTTAGAAACAGCTAGATAAAAGCAGGAAGGGCTCTTCATTACTTATCCTGTTTCAATTTTAAGCAGTTAAGTTTTATTTTTACTATTTTTTAAAAATTTGATTGAAGCATAGTTGATTTACAATCTTGTGTTAATATCTGCTGTACAGCAAAGTGACTCAGTTATACATATATATACATTCTTTTTCATATTCTTTTCCATTATGATTTATCATGGGATATTGAATATAGTTCCCTGTGTATACAGTAGGACCTTGTTTATCCATTCTGTGTATACTAGTTTGCATCTGCTAACCCCAAACTCCCAATCCTTCCCTCCCCCACCCCTCCTTCCCCTTGGCAACCACAAGTCTGTTCTCTATGTCTTAAGCAGTTAAGTTTTAAATTTTCTTTCTTAATAGATTTCTTCGTGTTTTCTGAGAATGTGTTTTACTGCAATTTTAAAGAAAATATGAATACTTATAGTTTAGCACATTATAGTTAAAGTAACTTCAGATACGTTAGGTATGATTCACAAAACAACCTGTGAGTTTAACAGAGCAAGTATTAGGATTACTGTTTTTCATTTTTAACAGATGAGACTCAGATATGTTAAGTAATTTCTCCCAGGGTCTCACAACTAGTGCATAGTGGAGTTCATCTGAACATATGTATACTGAGGGCAAGAACCACGACTACTCTGTTTGCTTCTGCATCCCAGTGCCTCCCAAAGTGCTTTGCACATAGTAGGTGCTCAGTATCAGATCTAGAGGCATAACTTACCTTTCCTGTAAGTTACAGAATGTCTTTGTGATATATCTTAGGAAATACCAAAAGGCCTAGTGAACAAATCACTCTCATAGGCCTATCACTGAGGCTTGAAAAACTGCTATGAAAATACCTTCAAGGAACTAATCCTCCTAAAGTTGAAAGACTTCTTATTGGAGTGATGTATTTAACCAATGACAATCGTACGTAACTTCTTGCAAGCGTAACTTCTTACAAGTGTAAGTTAGTATTGGAATATGTAGAGTCGGTTTCTTAAAAGTTTATACCTGATACAAAAACTTCACTGGAACATTTATGTTTAGCTAAGATAAGAGTAATGGAAACTGGATTTAAAGAAAAATGTGGGGTAGAGAGATTAGGACAAGAGGTACTAGTTCTTGGAGACTGGAAACCCTAACCCCTTTCAATGCTAGTCAGAGAGCAGCTCTGAAACTGAAGAAGAGCCTGACTCAGTGACCAGGAAACAATGCAGGGAAGGCCTTCCAATGAATGGACATCAAGGATCAGTAACTGGACTAGAGGAACAATCTCAACATAAGGTCACATGGAAAATTATTAGGGCAGAATTCCCCTGGCTGGTGTGAGTACAACTGGCTGGTGCTTTCAGATCTCAATTAACCACTCAATTTCCATCCACAGTGTAACTAGGATCGTAAACATGCCTGTGCAAAACCAATTCTTCCCAAGAATGAGAATACCCCTCACCAAATCACCAAGGACTCTCACAAGCTCTGGCTGTTCTCTAGCCACCTAACTGGGTAGGAGCACAAACCAAGTTACCTGAAGGGAAAGTCTGGAGTGGGGCCTGGATGTGGAGTAGAGAGGACAGCAGATACCCTTGATACAAATATAAACGCAAAGAACTGAAAGATTCTTAAGGCCAGGGACCTATCTTCATCTCAGTTATAATTCCAGCACCTAGAATAATGCCAGGCATGTAGTTTGTACACAGACATATCCTTTCGTTGTTGAGATATTTCACAGATCCCATACAAAATCTGAGCCAGAAGAAAGCAGGTCAGGATTGGCAATGAAAGGCAAGCCAGTTGGGATGAGGCATTGAGCGATTGCCCTTAAAAGAGAATTCTGTAAATATATGGAGGAACATGAAGATAAACCCCTATACCTCTCTACCCTTTGCCAGTAGTCAGGCCTGCTTATGTGTACAACTGTGAACTAAAATAAGTTATAGGTGATGACAACTATGAAGAAGAAGAAATAGTGGTCTCAAGTATGGTAGGTAATTTAAGATTCAAAGAGATGTGCAATGTTAAAATTTGACTCCAGGTAAAATCTTAAGTGGAGAAATAAAATATTCAAATACTGTGTGGGATTTGGATATGTATCCAGCTACATTAAAATAAAATTTTTAGGGGTAAGACAGAGAGGGTGGGAAGGAGATGCAAGAGGGAGGAGATATGGGAATATATGTATAGCTGATTCACTTTGTTATACAGCAGAAACTAACACACCATTGTAAAGCAATTATACTCCAATAAAGATGTTAAAAAAATAATAGAATACAATTTTTTAAAATATTGAATTATTCCCAAATTATAAGAATCATTATGAGATCTATGAGAAGGATAATAAATACACTGTCTTTTAGGAAGATGAGTGAAATGATTAACAAGAAATAATTAGAAAAGAGTGATAAAAGGTATGGAAAACATAAGTACTAAGGAAAGCAGAGAAAAATCAATGTGAAAGATGAAATTTAAGTTAAAATCTATATCTTCATTTAATTTTATATTATCTTTCATTTTCCCAATAAACAGAACATCACTGGACACCAGGTATCCAGTTAGATTTAAGAGATGTTGATATTTTGCCATATTTGTTTTGGAAGTTTTTTCAAAAAAATAAAGCTGGTATATGTCATTCCCATGCAAGTTTTATAATTTACCTACATAACTGTATAACATCAGGGATCTTGGGGAAAACATAACTCCTTTAGTTAAACATAGGATAAACCAATAATGTCTATTTAAAGTTTTAAAGCATGCTATGAAAGAAAAAAATATATATATATCATAAAGTACTTCTCACTGAGCAGGGATTCCTCCATGGATGCTTATGGCTCTGAGAGCAATGAGAATCTTTCAAAATGTTTCCTTGAAGCCCAGAAATTAACCCACGAATAAAGATGCTTCAATTATATAAGTGATCATAGTGTGAATAGTATTGAAAGACTATTAAAGAGGAATTCTGATATTTTTAGCAAAAGGGCATGTATTATTAAAATAATGGTTTAAATCATTAAACTCAATAGAACAACCTGCACAGTTAATAGCTACCTCAAAAAAAACCTCCTTAACAGGATTACAGAAAGTCTCTGATGTCTTTTGAAGATTCATTTATGACTGAGATAATAAGTCATTAGTTTTGCATCAAGGTTGAAAGGTAGACACACATAAGAGTGAACACTGACTAAAAGCCAACTCCCAGGTGAAACATTAAATATGACAAGAAAGTTAAGCCAATAAAAAAAAAAGATCTGTCATGCCTCAGTTCAATAAAATGTTTATGACACAGTAACTGGATCTGCTCAAATACTCCAAGAAAAGTAATACAGTTATGGCTTCAAGTGGATATTGACATTGAATCCTCCTTATCAAACAAGGAAAGAAAATTTACAAAGAGCATCAAACGAACCAAACTATTTCATTATATTAACGTAGTAATTAATCTTGCACAAGAAACGTCCCAGTTGTAGTTACACAAATTTAAGAGCCATTCTGTGTCAAAGCAGAGGATTTTCTAGTATTTCCTGGAGCTGATGAGCCTTTCAAAATTGATCATTGCTTTCAAAACAAACAACCTCACAAAACAAACAACCTCACAAAATCTTGTGGCTGTCTCCATGTTCCTTGCAACAAAGTGTGATTATTCCTAACATATTTCACTGTTTCTTCCGTTTGAATTTATTTTTGATTGTATTGTTATAATTGATGTATAGGAAGAAGGCCTGCATCATAATTCAAATATTTCAGTCCTCAGTAGCATTCCCATCCCCACTACTCTTTTCTTAACCTTGTCCCTGTCCCTGTTAATTCTGATGGACCTCAGTTTTCTAATATTTGTATATTACAAGGTTACCTTATAACCTGACAAGAGCACTTTCTCATACTATCAGTTTGTAATTCCACATTCTGCACTGACACTGTAAAATCTCCCAGTATGAGATTCTAATTTCTGTATTTCCAAAGATAACTTCTTTAGTCTGCCTCTTGCCTAAACCAAAAAAAGTGTTTGCTGATACTTTTTTAACCAAGTCAAGAGAAACAGAGAATTAACAATTACCTAGATAAGTCAAGGTGTTTTTTTCTGAATTCATAAGGTAATTTACAAACCCCCCCCCGTAACTTATTGTGGCCTCTCTGTCTGATTAACATACAAAATAATTCAAGTCTTCAGCATGTTCAAAAAGCAGTGTGTTATATGCTTAATGCTGATTGTGTCTACACCAGCACAGTGGAAATCTCAGCAATTATCCTGCAATCTGGATAAGATGAGTCAGAAATACTTAAAACATTTTTCCTCTTTATTGAAGGATTTTTGCCTGTTTTATCAAATCAGAATCTGGGATTATAATTACTGCTAATGATTCAAGGAGGCAGTATTTTGTGGCTCTTAAGACTTTGAGCTCTTGGAGTCTCACTGGCTATGATTTCTGAAATTCTAATTAGGTGTTGATGTTGGAAAGTTACTTTAAACTCTTGTGTTTCAGTTTTACCCACTTTAAAATATAACATTTAGATTCCATGGATTAAACCATGCAAAGACCCTAAATCCACTCCAAGCAAAAACAGTAAATATTCAATAAAAGTTATTATTATTGCCCCAACTTACCATACACTTTGCTGTAATAAAAATCCCACAATATCTGAAAAGGTACAACTTGTAGCAATATACTATCTTTTATTATATTGTAAAAAGTTGTTTTTTCCCCCACAAAGTAAGAGATTGCATATTCAAGTTCATCATCATTCTAATTCCCTAGATTTCTATATACAATTCAGATCCATTTGTAAGATAACTGTTAAGAACAGTTTTGGACAACTGTTGTGTTTGTATGTACCCTCCCTCAAAAACTGATGGGTTGATCAAGTTTTGCCCTCATATATAACATCCAAATTACCAGGAAAAAAATAGTCACAATAAACCAGAAAGAAAATGTATTCAAAATGAAACAACAAAGAAATAGCCTCTCAAGCATTTATCAAAGTAAAATATCAATAAACTCTAATCAATGGCATGTCAGTTCCCATTAAGGAAAACTAGAGCTGTTACCCCGTCAACTTTCTGACATAAAGTTTTCACCTGTAAGGAGTGAAATGTAAAACTTCACCTTAATATATGGATTCATCAAGCCGATGGTAACTGTCTGGAAACACAATTTGATAAAAATTGATAAAACTATGCTTACTAAATATAATATTTTTTAAGACAAACAATTTTTGTTTTTGTCAATTAAAAATTATGTTAGGTTAAAAAAAAAAATAACTGTTCCTGTCTCACACAACTAGCATTTATACACAGCTCCTTTACACACTGCCCACTGTGATGTGGACTGAGAAGGCCACCTGCCATGTCAGTAAACAAAGGATGTTGCAGCCAGCAGCCAGCAGCCACACACCCTTACTGTGCACCCTGAGGGTATTCAGGATGGAGAAAAACAGGATCCTGGCCCCAGATAGCTGAGATGCATATCAAAGGAATGATTTCAACGAGCCCAGCCTCTAAGATCTTCCCATACACAGAAAAGCACTAAATTCCTTAACTTGAGATTTCTGGTTTTCTTTAATTAACAGTAATCTTTTGATGTTCCACTACTTGGTTTTTGCTGCAAAAACTCCTATATATCCTGGCTCATCCCTTACCTCTTCAGAGCACTCCCTCAGAGTGATCTGAGAGGCTGCATTCCAGGCCAAATAGAACATAATGTTCAACTTTTAGGCTGTGCATTTTTTTTCGGTTGACAGTTATGTGTCTTAGAAGATTAAAAAAAAAAGATACAAAGATAGCCTCTTCTCTTTAAGACTTTACAGTCAACTGGGCAAAAATGGTACATGTTAATTAAACCATTAAGCAAGAACATGTGGATATAAATACATGGGTCAAAATGTATCTTAAATCCAAGTATTTAGAGGTGGGTCAATAAAATCCAGAGACTTTCGACAGAGGGAAGCAAAATAAACAGAAACTTGACCCTCTAACAGTTATCAGCAAACTATGGCCAGTGGATTAAACTTTAGCTGCCTGGTTTTGTATGGCCTGTGAAATGAGAATGATATTTTACATTTTTAAGTGACTAAAAAGTAAAAAACTAAAAAGATTTCTAGACACAAGAAAATTACCTAAAATTCAACTATGCATCCACAAATAAAATGTTCTCGCAACACAGACGTGTTCATTTGTTCACATCTATGGCTATTTTCACAGGACAAGAGTAAAGCTAAGTATTTGTATGGAGACCATGTGGCGGGAAAGCCCCAAATAGTTACTGCCCTTTACAGAAAAGGCTACCCACTTCTGTTCTACAGTTGAAAAAAAAAAAAAAAAAAGGAAAGGAAACGTTTGTTTAGGTAGAGTGGGAAGATGAGGTCTGTGAAGCTGGTAACAGTGAGACCAAAACACAGAGGCTGGGAAAGAAGGAACCTGGTTGGAATGAAGCTGGTTTGGTTTAAGGCACATGGAAGCTAAGGTAAGAAACAGGTAGTAACAAATGTGTTTCAAGTGTTTACTCTGCTTTTAAGGGATACGCTAAGTTCTAAAACTATTTTTTAAAAAAACACTTAGTTTTGTCCTTGTGTTAAATCAGCTTTAAAGGGAGATATATGTGCACTCAATCAATTTAATAAATATTTGTTGGGGCTTCCCTGGTGGCGCAGTGGTTGAGAGTCTGCCTGCCGATGCAGGGGACATGGGTTCGTGGCCCGGTCCGGGAAGATCCCACATGCTGTGGAGCGGCTGGGCCCGTGAGCCATGGCTGCTGGGCCTGCGCGTCCGGAGCCTGTGCTCTGCAACGGGAGAGGCCACAACAGTGAGAGGCCCGCGTACCGCAAAAAAAAAAAAATATATATATATATATTTTTGGATTCATACACACTAAACACCAGTTTAATCCACTGATATCTGTCCCCTGCCCTGGCATACATTCTTTTTCCCTTTATTTTCCAGCTCAGGCACATTTACTCTGACATTGTTCATTTCCTTGAAACTTAGACAACCTACACTAGCCTCCCTGTTTTGGTTTGCATATCACTCCTTTTCAGATGTGCTAGGTAGAGCCATTCTTGTTTCATGAGTGACATCTATGAAAAGGATTATATGAAGGCATTCTGTAATTCTTTTAGTATTAAAATCGTTTATAACTTCCTTTCTTGATTAATGTAAAATACTGGAATTTGAATGCTTCATCATGCCTTTGTTTGTCATATGAGATTTATGCAAATGTTAGGCCCGTGTCATTCTGATGCATTCTGGAAAGTAATTTAAGTGGTCTCTGTGATGTTAAAATATCAAAAGCAGACAGATCCATCTGGGAAGCTTTTATAGAGCAAATTGATGGATAGTGCAAAATCAGAAGAGCTCACAAAATGGAGATAAGAATACTGAAACAGAGCAAAAGTGTTTCCACTCTCTCCTGCTTGATAAAAGCTCCCTTTGCTTATTATGGAAGTGGAAGGGGTGAATTAAGAGGAAAGTGGAAGCAATGACATAATACGGAAAAGGACCGAGGCTACGCAGACTTCTGGAAATTCTTACATTGTTAAAGTGAGACTGAGACATTTCCATTTTACTCTCTTGCTAACAGTTGACATTTCATGGAAGAGAAACCCTCCTAGGAATCCACAAGTGAAACTGACCTTCGTCTTCATCAAATCAAACCCCAAGGTGGTCATATCTATGGGAATATGGGAGAGGGGGGTGGTAAAAGAAAATGATGAAGTCAGAGATGTGGTTCAAAATAAAAAATCATCACCTTTGTTTATCGGAGTATGGAGCAGAACAGTTAAGACATGCTTCACACAGGAAAAGAGACCTGATCAGCTCTGCTTACTACAGCTTCTCCTTGAGAAAGTTACTTGCTTGATCTAACACTCAGTTCTTTCACCATAAATCATGATAAAAGGAATTCACAGAGCTGTAGTGAGAAAGAGAGAAGAACAGGTACATAGACAGAATGAGAGGTAGACAGATACACAGGACATCTAAGGGGAAACGATCAATAGATGTGCGGCCTGGATATACCTCGTGAAAGAGCTCAAACAGTCAAAGATGACTGGACACTTGAACCCCGGATGTTTAGAAAATGGTGGCACAATTAAGGTAGCTTTTTGAGCCCTTTTAAAGGGATTAAGTCGACCCATTAAGGCCGTGTATTGCACTGCTCTGCTGCTATGGCTTCACACCAGGCCACATGATGCGAGGTTGTTTTTCAGTGAATCCCAGTTTAAATCATTTTCTGCCCTTACTGCATTTGATAACCTCACTTCACCTAATATACGACAGCTGCTTAGAAACCTGCTGTTATTTTGCTCGAGCTGAAATTGGTACAGTCAACTTACACTGCACATCTCTTCAATGATGGGAAACAGGCTGCATCCTAGGACTCTGTTGATGTGCTTTTTGTCTTTGACCTCTGGATGCTTCCGAAGAGCACAGAGGGGGCACTGATATCAGAAACCGAAGCGGCGGGTCCACTGTCATTGCTCAGGGAGCTTCTGTGCTTTGCAGCACTTTTAATTTGGTTGAAAGCTGCATATCACAGTGACACAATACTCTCTCAGTCTGCTAAAGGAGATATTGGACACACTTTGATTTATTTCCTCTTTCTTTTCTGACTATGGTTAATAAGGAATGACTCTAATTGAGCATAGCTCTTTGATCTCTTGTAGCATATTGCTTTGAAAGAGTTTATTACAGCTGTTAAAAGAAGCTATAAAGATACAGCTCCTAATAAAACATCTTATTTGGTTAAACATTAGGGCAGGAGTTTTTCAATAGCTGTTAATACTTGTTTTCCACATAAAGTTATTGCTGGATCTCAGATTTCACAGGACGTAGCCAATTTACTACAAGAGAAATTATGGGAAGGGAGGCATTTGACACCGTCATTGTGACTAGGAAAGGCAATGAATGAGATGCCCCAGCTGCAAATGCCAACAATGAATGTTTACACAGTACCTCAAAATACAGCCAA
This sequence comes from Mesoplodon densirostris, assembly GCF_025265405.1. Taxonomy (NCBI): domain Eukaryota; kingdom Metazoa; phylum Chordata; class Mammalia; order Artiodactyla; family Ziphiidae; genus Mesoplodon; species Mesoplodon densirostris. Next base: position 179,728,376 of record NC_082662.1, on the reverse strand, counting down.
CACCAATTTTATTCAAGTAGTTGAAAATGGGGTAGAACAAGGTAAAATAGCAAAGTGTTGTAATGGGTAAATACAACATATATTCAAGATGCTCACAATGGTTGCAAGCAGACAGGTGGTAATTTGGGGGTACAAGTGCTGGTGGCCAGGCATCTATTGTTGGATTGTTTTTTAAGGAAAGGACTGGAGCCCTCAGGAAAAGGATAGAAAAAATTAATGTATGTAAGGAACTGTGGTACTAGATGGCTTAAATAGAAATTCAAGAAAGGGAATTTGTAAAAGATCTGAAGCATATATGGATGAGCAACACGGACAAGAAAATAATCAGGTCAAGAACTTGGGAGAAGGATCAATGTGAAAGAAACGGGTCACGTGGGAATGGCTATATTATATATCATTTACTCTCATGATCGAAGCTACATCTCTACAAGGGTAGAAAAAAAATGACAAGAATGCTGTCATCCCACCTTCTCAAATGGTAGACACTGCTAGACACGTGTTCTTCCCTATGGATCCTGGATCCAGCCTCATAGTTCTTCTACACGTGCTCCTCTAGAGAGCCACCACCAGTAGCTTTGCCTTACAAGGCGAAGTCTTGTTTTCTATTCCTGATACATATACACATACATACATCTAGAGAAGGATGAATGGTATATTCTATAGCACCACAAAAATATAATAGTCAACTTGAGCTTTTTGAAAGAATATAAACTGTTGTTTTTAAATTCCCTTTCTAGGTTATTATTTTCCACATAACTAGACAATAAAATAACTAGAGATACTCTTGATTCATTTTTTCTTTACCCCACAATTTTATTACTCACCAAGTTCTACTGATTCTCCTTTAGATCTGGATTATTACAAGAGCCACTGCTCTTGTACCCTTCCACCTGGTTCAACCCCAGCCTCCTAATTTCTGTCAGAGCCAGTGTTACTTAAAAGTCAATTGTAAGCAAGATCCTCCTATCTTTCAAGTGTTCATTAACTCGTTTTCAAACGGGTAAAATCTAAACTCATCATCCTAAAAACTTCACAGTTTAACCCCCAACCTACCTTTCTGCCTAACCAAAACCTCTAGTGTTTATATATAAAAGCAGTAGTTGAAAAAAAGAAAAAAAAAAGCAGTAGTTGATGGTTGTTTATAAATCAGATATTGATAAAGCAAGCCATTTGTGAAATGAGAATATATACAACTAATACTGACATGACAATCCAATCAGTTCTATACTGTAAATGCCTTGAGTACTCCCAATCATCTTTGTATCACCAGGGCCTATGAAAGCACCAAGCACATATTAAATAATCAGTAGAAGTAAATATATAAATATAAATAAATACGTGGGTATATGAGCAGCATCTATTACTAGGTACCCTACAGCTGTGAACATCGAAAGAAGACTAACTGGACCCTGTGTTTCTAAATGTAGAACAGAACCTGGTTAAGTCTTCTAGTCTTCAAATCTGTGATGGTTCTAGAATCTTGGTGCAGAGGAATCCTGCAGGTAGAGAGTCTCACTGGGGAAAGGATGACAGATGGTCCATTCTCACTATTTTTTACATTATTCAGAAAACAAGCTTTTTTCTCTCTCTCCTCTACCTGCTACCCCAATTTTTCCTGCATCAAGCAGCCAAACTTCAAAGCATGGTTATTTCTAAACTTCCTTTTGGATACTCTGTCAGTTTGTTTCAGTCAGATTTTTTAAAATAAAATTAGCATTTAGGTTATTTATTCTGCCATTCTTTATTTCATGAGTACTGATGAAGGACCAGACACGGTGACAGGTGCTGGGGTATAGAATGCTGAACCTAACAGGCACTGCCCTTGTCCTTATGAATCTTTCACTCCAGTGGAGGTGTCAGATGGTGGGTTTTAGAGCCAGAGAGACCTCAGGTCAAAGACTTAATCGACTGTTTGCTATTCTGGAGTGATGGGGAAGCCACTTAATCTCTACTTGCTCCCTTTCTTAAAGGCTAAATAAATCTCTTCTCTGGAGTCCAATAACAATTTTATTATCCTGAAACTTTATTAATTGATTTTCAGATATGTTTTAACAAAGACACTATTTTCCCTTATATCATTCATGATTCTCCCAAAGAGCTGAACACAGAGCAGAGAGCATTCGGTTCTCTATTTACGTAAGAAAACATACATATATGTACAGTCAAGATTAAAATTGACACATCTATTAACACATTTATAAATATAATGCTAGAGCTTGCCAGACTTTTTGGGACGCTTATGACACTGACATGATATCTTATGATATTTACTTTCATGTCAATCCTAAGAAATGTTTTGCATATGCACATCCCTATATGTACACACAATGAAAAAACATGAATGTAACACTCCTTTCTTATTTAGCCAGATAACCACCATATTTGGAAGCATCCCCAATTAAATCCATGCAAGAGGCAGGTTGTTATCATTGAAGCTAAATTGTGCTACCACTCAGGTCTTAATTCTTCTGTTCATGACGAAAACAAAACAAAAATCTTTGCAGATAAAGTTACCTGCCTCTTGATACAATACCCATCCCATAAGCTTTTTTTAATTTGCATGACTATATACACGTATACATTGTACAAAATGACTAAAGGATCTATTCTCACTGCACCCACCTCACCCTCCTATCTTCCTGACGTCACTGTAGCACTAGTTTCACTTGGGAGATCGAATATTACCTGATAACTGTCCCTTCTAAATTCTTCCTTTTCTATTGTCTTCTGTTCACAATTCCTGTTGCAAATATTTACTGAGGTTGTTATGTTTAATGCACTCTACTATCCTGGGACCAAAGTATTCTGTAGAAGGAACAGTTCATGAAAATGATGTCTGAACATACCATATCATGTTAATGTCTTCTAAAAAATCTTGTTACTAAAAATATAATTCCACTGACCCTTCAGTCGACATCTACCACGGGAATTCATCCATCTAAGTGGACCTACAATCCAGGGACTCTATAACCATATGCCTAAGCACCTACTGTCCTAACAGACAATGCAGCTCCACAAAGTTTTAAGTCACTATTTACACAGATAAGTTATAATCGCTATGTAACAGTTAAGGTGTTATGCCCTAGACAGATTTTCTCCAGTTGTACTGCATGAAGCTGACATTTTCAAGTTTCTATGCAGGATATAAAAATTTTATATAAATGGAAATTTTCCATTTCATAAGCGACATTCTAAAATGCTGTAACTGGCTTATACAGATACCAGACGAGAACTATTTTTCATTCTTACTCAAGAAATATGCAAGGAATTATGCTGTAACAAAACCTCTAATTTTGGTGGTTTTGTCTATTCATTAAAAAAAAGTCCTCTCTTGGGCTTCTCTGGTGGCGCAGTGGTTGAGAGTCCGCCTGCCGATGCAGGGGACACAGGTTCGTGCCGATCCCACATGCCGCGGAGCGGCTGGGCCCGCGAGCCATGGCCGCTGAGCCTGCGCATCCGGAGCCTGTGCTCCTCAACGGGAGAGGCCACAACAGTGAGAGGCCCGCGTACCGCAAAAAAAAAAAAAAAAAAAAAGTCCTCTCTGGATTAAATATGAAAATATCTAAATTTATAAATATTCTTCTATCTTTCTTTACTGTCCCTTATTCCCAACCATCAGAACAATGTAACAAACATTAAATTAATTGGATGAGGCTCAAGTGAGAAACTTGAGCATACAGTATAAGAAAAACATCAGAGAAGAAAGTTCTGGTAATGATTTGCTAGAAATGTACATTCTTTCATTTAGAGTATTTAGCAATTGTTCCTAACTATTTTGCAAATATTATGGAAAGGAAATTTAACTCACAGAATGGGTAGCATTAGCCTCCTTTTCATTATATGGTATAACTAACACACCACTGAGTGTTTCTCTCCCAATTATTCCCCACCCTTCTCTGGGGAGCCCTTGATACACAAGGCCTGTTTGTACCAGTGGCCCTGCCCCTCTGCTCATAGCACAGCTGATTCATCCAAGAGTAGATGCCTGGTCCAAGTCAGGACAATCATGTTCTTTTTCTTGGATATCTGAATCTTGAAAAAGAGAGGGAAAAAAACAGGGAAATAGGGTCTCAGGCACATTAAAGGCAGCATAATAGAAGTTGCGTCCATATATCCCTATTCCTGAGACCCACAGGGCTACCCTCCTACCTGCTCTGTATACAGCTGGACCACTCAGTCTTCCCTACATTTTATGGCCTAACTCTCAGCAGCCATTCCACATTGATTTTTACTCACATTGTTTAACAGAGTGAGAATAAATTCTCATTGCTAGTTACCAAAAAGAATAGTCACATTTTAAACATCAAGGATAAAAATATTTCTTTTTAAACCACTATTTGTTTTTCTTTAGATGGTTAATATTGCTAAAACCTATCTGTAAGGAGAAATAAACTTCAGAATGCCCAAGTACCATTTTGTAAGATCTCTTGGCATCATCTCAATGTTTGTTCTAATAACACTCTATAGTATACATATAAAGAGTTTTTTCAAGCATTTAAATCCAAAACATATTTTCCTGTGGACCTTTTGGGTTTTTCTTTTTGTCATTACAATTTGACTCTTTTTTGAAAACTTCAAATCAAGGACCTATACCATTATTATCTAACACAAATTTCCTGATGTAGTTATTTTCATGGAGCATGGCTGAGCTGGAATCATCCCCTTTTAGCATGATTTTGGGAAATAATTAAAATACATCTTACTATAGTAACAGCAATATATTTACTTAACATGAAATAGTATTATTTAAATTATTAATATGGGAAGCAAGCAATATCCTTTCTCCAGGTCACTAAGCTTAACTGAAGTTCAATCTCTCTCTCTCTCTCTCTCTCTCTCTCTCTCCTCTTTCTTAGTTCAACTCTTCTTTAATCTGTCCCATTTCTCAAGACCCAGAAAGTAACTTCATCACTGGCAAACAAGATCCTTCTTCTTCTTTTCTCACATCTCCAGTTCTGTCATTCCTCTGCCAGAATTTCTCTTCCAGAATCCTCTGAAACCTTATCTTATGCACTAAATCTTCAGACTTTTATTATAGCATCTCTCACAACACATAGTTGTGGGGTTTAGTTTATTGAATTTTTAAAATAGTCACGGATTTTGCAGAAAGATGATCATGGTAAAACATCTAAAAAGTAGGGAAATAATAAAATAAATAAGTGGATAAAGTCTAAATAAATCATAGAAAATAAAATGAAAAGCATATAGGGGGCCTCCCTGGTGGCGCAGTGGTTAAGAGTCCGCCTGCCGATGCAGGGGATACGGGTTCGTGCCCCGGTCTGGGAGGATCCCATATGCCGCGGAGCGGCTGGGCCCGTGAGCCATGGCCGCTGGGCCTGCGCATCCGGAGCCTGTGCTCCGCAACGGGAGAGGCCACAACAGTGAGAGGCCCACATACCGCAAAAAGAAAAAAAAAAAAAAAAAAAAAAAAAAAAGCATATAGGATTCCCCCAACAGAGAGAAGAGCTACTAATAATAGCGTGATGTGATTTCTATCTATTCCCAGTAACTCAATCTGGCTGTGGTCCAGATTTCCACCAACTTCACCTCCACTTTCTTTAGTAATAGAATTTCCATATGTTAGCTAGTCACATGACTACCTGCCTAAAGATTCATTTCACATGCTCTGTACAGCTCGGTGGGGTCATGTGACTGACCAATGAGATGGGAGCAGAAGTTCCTTTTTTGTTTTCCTGCACCGTGGCATTTTATTCTTTCTTGTTTTCAACACCTAGCACAGGTTCCTTGCACACAGTGGGCCCTCAGCTAATGGTGAGTTGAGCACTGCTCTGAAGATCCATCAGTGCATCTGTATGATTGCTTTTTAACAGAGCAGCACAGAGAGACACTGGTCAGAAGTGCTTCTTCTCGGTCACATCCCTAAAAAAGAATGAGTACACCCTCCTTCCCTAGCCTCACCCTCTCCCCCACTCCGGCCCCTCAGTCTAAGAGTCACTGAGAATGGGTTCAAACACACCGATCCTCAAAAATAATGTGGAAGATGGAAAAAAATGCTGTAAGAGCTCTGAAATACCTACTTCTGGACTATTTATTTGAGAAAGGGAAAAAAAATCTATCTTAAGTTGTTGTATTTAAGGTCTCTATATTACAAAAAAAACTAGACTGTGTTCGATCTAATCTAGAAATTTGTACTGAAGTGTTGCTCTCAAAAAACCCTAAAATCTATGGCACTAGCTTAGCAGTGGATGAGGAGACACAGGCTGTTATGAGTTGGAAGTCGGTTGTGATCATGTGAGGAAGCCAACTGTCTGCCACCAAACAATAAGACCAGACCAAGCCTAGTCTCATATGGACCAAAGGAAACCATACTAAGGTGTGGGAGAAAGGGTGAACCTGAGCACAGAGACCAATAAATGAGAGACTTCAGGTTTAAGAACTGTATCGAGGGGCAAACAGGGAGATATTGGTTAAGGGGTACAAACTTCTAGTTATAAGATGAACAAGATCTGGGGATGTAATGTACAACATGGTGATTATATTTAACAACACTGTATTATATACCTGAAAGTTACTAGGAGAGTAGATCTTAAATGTTTTCACCACAAAGAAGAAATGATGATTCAAGGGGTGATACAGGTGTGAGCTAACAGGACTGGGATAATCATTTCACAATATATAATTGTATCAAATCAATGTGTGTACAACTTCAACTTACACAATGTAATGTGTCAATTATATCTCAATAAAGCTGGAAAAAAAAGAACAAGGATCCTGTTCGTCAAGGCTAACACATGACCCATATAAGTCCACTTTTTCAAACAGAGTAAAAATACAATTCAATAACATATCACAAGTCTAACAACTCAACTATAAATTATCTAATGACAATCATAGCATTACAAAATTAACATGGGGGAGGGATAAATTGGGAGATTGGGACTGACATATACATGTTACTATATAAAAAACAGATAACTAATAAGGACCTACTGAATAGCAAAGGGAACCCTTCTCAATACTCTGTAATGACTTATATAAGAAAAGAATTTAAAAAAGAGTGGATATATGTATATGTATAACTGATTCACTTTGCTGTACAGCAGAAACTGACACAACATTGTAAAGCAACTATACTCCAATAAAAGTTTTAAAAATATTAACACACACGCACAAACTGTATCTAGATACAACGTGCACTAATGACTTTTCACATGGAACTGACTGGAAAGCAACTGAAAGGCACCTGCTAACTTATGGAGGGCTTTTCATTGCCAGGGAAAGCACAGCCTGGCTTGAAATACCTGTAAGTGCTTGACTCCTAAAACTCCTCTGCCCCCAAACGGGTACAAGCTGTGAACCCTCAAGGGGAGCACATTTTCCAATGTGCACTTCAATGAGGCTACAGAAGGAAATGGACAAAGGGACCAGAAATACAAGTGGCCAAGGGGGCTCCTCTGGAGAGCAGAACAAGAGCTAAGCAAGCACATTTTACAATGCCAATACTTGCCCAGCAGGATCTGATCACTTGTTACGGGCAAGTGACTGCTCTGTGTTTCCCTTTATTCTCTTTTCTGGGTGAGATTTGTAATTGAAGTTATCCTGTTCTTTCTCCATTACAGTTTAATGTGGATAGGAAGGGAGCAGCTAATTTATCCACTAGTTTATAAGTCATCAAAACACCAGGAACCACACATTGACAATGAAGAGAACCAATCACCATTCAGAGATCTGGCACTTTAGTATGTATAACAGAAACACTTTGCTGCACACCTGAATCTAACACAACATTGTAAATCACCTATACGCCAATATAAAATTAAAATGTTTTAATTTTTAAAAAAATAACAAATAAAAGAGCTGTATCCAAGATATAAATAAACAAATGAATAAATGTTTGTATATATGTATTTAATAACCAGATGTGGCTTTGTCATCCATGGAGGTGATTGTGTGGATTCTCTGAATGGCATGTAGGATACAGATGGATATTAGGGTGGCCACAGGAGTGGATTAAGGTATAGACTGCAAGTTGTCCCCTGATAGGTACCCATCCCTACTTTAATAATGGGACTCCTAAGTTTTAGCTGAGTTCATAACCACATAGAGTTTGGCCCTTCCAGACTCCCTTGCAGCTTTGTGTGGACATGTGACAAAGTTCTAACCATTAGGGTAGAAGCAAAAGCAAAGATGAGATGTCACTTCCTGATTATACCTCTAAAACCAAATTTGTGCATAGCCTTCTGGCCCCTTTTCCTTCCTGCTGACTGAAGGGTGGTGTGCAAAGCACAGCCACCTGAGATGCTGAGACAGAAGTCTTATGTTGAGCATGGCAAGGCACCTACTGGCTTCTGGCACTTAACCGTTGAACTGTGATATGAGACAGAAATACTGTTTAAGCCACTTTCTCTTGCTTACAACATAGTAACCTATAATCTAATACTTTGGTCTTCTCCACGTTTTTTTTATCATCACTCATTTTCCAAACCACCACACACAACCAAGGTCTAAAAACAAGGGAACAAAGGATTCTTCCTCATTAGAAGATGGGGGAGGAGGAAAGATCAGAGTATTTATATATTTTTGTTTTCGCTCCTGTCATATACAATTAATATGCTAACATAGAGTTTTGTGCTCTACATTTTTTTTTCTATTTTTTTCACTCTACAGTTTTCCAAGTTACTGATAAAATACATTCAGCACCTTCATTCCGCAAGGCAAATTACTCCAGAATAGCAGCAGTTACTGAATGAAAGTTGAATTTTGTGGACACATCATCTAGGTGGTGAGAAGATGCCTGCACAGGTCACTGGTTGGTAGGTCAGAGAGTCTTTAGGCCAAAGGATGAACAGTATGGGGGAGGCAGAAAATGTCTTTTTCTTAATTGAAGTATAGTTACTGTACAATATTATATGTTACAGGTATACAATATAATGATTCACAATTTTTAAAGGTTATACTCCATTTATGTTACTATAAAATATTGGCTATATTCCTTGTGCTGTACAATATATCCTTGTAGCTTATTTTATACCTAATAGTTTGTACCTCTTACTCCCCTACCCCTGTATTGCCCCTCTATCCTTCCCTCCCCCATCTGGTAACTAGTAGTTTGTTATCTATATCTGTGAGTCTGCTTCTTTTTTTGTTATATTTATTAGGTTGTTGAATTTTTTAGATTCCATATATAAGTGATAACATACAGTATTTGTCTTTCTCTGTCTGACTTACTTCAGTTAGCATAATGCCCTCCAAGTCTATCCATGATGTTGCAAATGGCAAAATTTCATTCTTTCTTATGGCTAGAGTAGTATTCCATTGTGTGTGTGTGTGTGTGTGTGTAATACATATATATATATACACATATATATACATATATATATATATATATATATGCACACACCATATCTTCTTTATCCAGTCACCTGTTAATGGACACTTAGGTTGCTTCCATACCTTGGCAATTATAAATAATGCTGCTATGAACATTGGGGTGCATGTATGTTTCTGAATTAGTGTTTTAGTTTTTTCCAGATATATATCCAGGAGCGGAATTGCTGGGTAATATGGTAGTTCCATTTTTACCTTTTTAAGAAACATCCATTCTGTTTTCCACAGTGGCTGCACCAATTTACATTCCCACCAACAGCATACAAGGGTTCCCATTTCTCCACGTCCTCGCCAACGTTTGTTATTTGTGTTCTTTCGATGACAGTCATTCTGACAGGTGTGAGGTGATATCTCATTGTGGTTTTTATTTGCATTTCCCTGATGATTAGTGATGTTGAACATCTTTTCAGAGGCAGGAAACTGTCTTGTGCCTATAAGCAGTCAAGCTTGCTATTTCCTGAGGTAAAGCATTGAAATTAACAAGCTTTTTCTCTTTCTATCAAACTTAAAGTTAATAAAATTTCTTCTGAAACTGGTTTCCCTGCAGTCATCATGTTCTATGTTATGAGATTTTATTATTGTTCTTCTCTAGTTTCATGATATTTTAATGGGAATTTAGGAGCTAAATACTTGTTTGTTTATTGCCTGTCACTCTTGCTAAAGTAGAAGACCCACTGAGGAGAAAATTCTTGTCTTGTTTTTTTTTTTTTTTTTTTTTGCGGTACGTGGGCCTCTCACTGTTGTGGCCTCTCCCGTTGCGGAGCACAGGCTCCGGACGCGCAGGCTCAGCGGCCATGGCTCACGGGCCCAGCCGCTCCGCGGCATGTGGGATCTTCCCAGACCTGGGCACAAACCCGCGTCCCCTGCATCAGCAGGCGGACTCCCAACCACTGCGCCACCAGGGAAGCCCCCTGTCTTGTTTTTAAGACCCTCTCCAAACCCTAGAACAGAACCTGGCATGGAGTAAGTCCCCAATAAATATTTGCTAACTGAATAAATAAAAATGAATTAATGAATGAATAAATCAATCAGATAATTTAGGAACCATTACTTCAATGTCATTTGAAGCAAGATGTCCCTTCTCTCTATTTTTCTCTTGAATTGCCATCACATATACTGTAAACAGTTAGATAAAAATATGAATTACCCAGACAGTTGGCGTGTGAAGAGAGAGTAATGTTACAATCACAAAGAATGAAGACAGAGTTTTATCTGAAACATCAAAAAACAAAAAATCCACATTGACCATATTTAGCATATAATTACTCATCATCATGTTTTTCTGTACTGATTTTCCACTAAATATTTTTGATAGAATATTGGATAAGAAAATTCCCAATTTTGCAAAACCAACATAATTTCATAGATTTCAGGTTTGGTATATTCATTTTTTCTTTCCTTCTGCTATAGTAAAAATTCTTGAACATAAACTCAAACACAACCTTACACTGATTCACACTGAATGCAGTTGATATAACCCAACATGATGCACTTTGAAACCAAACTTGGTCTCCACCTGTCTTGTAAGTCATTTCCACAGCCAGAAGTACGAGTGAAGAAACAGCCTTTCCAGGAATGCTCTCTAGGTCAACAGATGTTGGCTTTATCAATTGCATAAGGGGAAGTAAGTTTAAAGCTAATGGATCTTCAAAGCAGTATCTTCTCTTCCACTGCCTCTTAGGAAAAACATCTAAAACATTAGGGAGAATGGCAGACTACAACGCAGGCTGTAGCCTATGTAACCAGAGAAAGGAAGTAAGTGGAGATAGTGTTCCCTAAAGAGGAGCTCATTAATTAAAATCTTCATACATATGCAGATCGAGCCACCCATCATAAGACATTGTGATAAAGCACCCTCCTAGTCCACACTAAATTCTGAAACAGGTCAGTCTGTCTACATTAATCATCATTGCCTTTTGTTTTCAATTTCCCAAAACATTTTTTCATTAACTCTCTCTACCCAAATATTACTCCATTTATCAAAATATACAAGTTAAAAGACAAACTAATACAAACTCACTTTTTTTTTTTTTTTTTTTTGCGGTACGCGGGCCTCTCACTGTTGTGGCCTCTCCCGTTGCGGAGCACAGGCTCTGGACGCGCAGGCTCAGTGGCCGTGGCTCACGGGCCCAGCCGCTCCACGGCATGTGGGATCTTCCCGGACCGGGGCACAAACCCGCGTCCCCTGCATCGGCAGGTGGACTCCCAACCACTGCGCCACCAGGGAAGCCCCAAACTTATTATTTTTAAAGATAAAAAATATTAAGCCTTGGATTGGTTTGAAGAATTTAGGATTGGGGATTTATGGTTGCCTGGATTTGGAGCCTGAAACGTCTCTTGTAATTTATTTGTAGCCAATGAGCTCTGGTTTTACACAGACCAAAGCGACCTTTCAAGCATCCCACTGATGTAAGTAGGAGAAAATCCTCTTTAGCAGCAGTATTCTCTGTATAACCCCGCATTCACTCCACAGACAGCTCTCAGTGGTGTCCACAGGCCTTCACTCAGCACTGACCCCAGGACAAATCACTGTATTAGCTGAGTCTGTTTGGACACCTGGGCAGCCTCTCTCTCTGCTCTTATTACTTCCCCATTAGCTCCAGGTCCTCAGCACATGCAGTCTGTCCATCAAAACTAGCTCTCCAGAAATGATCAGAACACATTCATATGGAAGAATATTTGACAAATAGCAGTTCTGAATGTGAGGTATTTCAAGTCGCTCTGAATCTAAATGTGTCAAAATCAAAAACACCAGGTCTGTACTGAAATCTCTACACAGAATTTCAGTTTTCAGCAAATTTCACCCTCCCTCTCCCAGGTCCACAATCCCTCTCTGATCATCCCCTCACTGGTGGGAGGGGCAAGTGTTCCTGTCTGTGTTTGGAATGTGTGACAGTGTGGTGTGTCTGTGTTTGGTTGTGCATGTGTGTGGTTGGAGGTGTGCCATGCAGGGGGTTGTGTGTGTGTCGGTGTGTGCCTAACATACTCTGACATGAAGGGAGGGCTTCTGGACACTTAGAATCATGCCACGTAGAGCCACTGCTTTCGTATTCTAAGCCACCTAAGTTTTCATATCTGTCCGAAAAATAGTACAGAAAATATTTGAGTAATGTTCCACATTAGAGAAGATATTAAAAGGGGATGCTTATAAGTAAATGCTTATAATTCTCAAAGGGTATGATGTTCAAATTTTCCTGCAACTTCTTTTCCACTTCTTACACTCCCTGGTTTCTTTATTTTATGTCAGCAGTCTGTATCTTATGTAAAACACAACAGCTTTGTTACCTAGTATTTTCATTGAAATGTAAACTCAATTCTTTCAGTTCATAGCAGCACAATTCATAATAGCCAAGACATGGAAGCAACCTAAATGTCCATCGACAGATGAATGGATAAAGAAGATGTGGTACATATATACAATGGAATATTACTCAGCCATAGAAAAAGAATGAAATATTGCCAATTGCAGCAACATGGATGGACCTAGAGATTATCATACTAAGTGAAGTAAGTCAGAAAGAAAAAGACAAATACCATGTGATATCACTTACATGTGGAACCTAAAATATGACACAAATGAACCTACCTTTGAAACAGAAACAGAATCATGGACATAGAAAATGGACCAGTGGTTGCCAAGGGGGAGGCAGTTGGCAGAGGGATGGACTGGGAGGTTGGGCTTAGCAGATGTAAGCGTTTATAAGTGGATAAAAAACAAGGCCCGACAATACAGCACAGGGAATTATAGTTAATATCCTATAATGGACCATGATGGAAAAGAACACTAAAAAACAAACAGAACAAAGAATGTAAACTCACTTCTTTCTACTGAAGTTCTACTGAAATCTACTGATTTCCCAAGTTCTTGGGGATCCTAACTTGCTCCATGCATTTCAGGGGAAAACTGGCTTCATGTCTGAAGCCATTTTTGAATTGTCCCCTTGACCATTTGTGGGTAGTAGAGCCATCTTCAAGACACTGTCCTTCCCATCTAGACCTACCTCCTCTTCTGGGTGCCCTAGTGAACATGTCACCAAGTGATTTCTATGTGGTGTGTGTGTTCAGGGGGCTTTCTCAGCACAGGCAGCAGTAGAAATGCTGACACAACCAACAGAGGGAATGGGGATGTCACAGAAATTTTAAGGAGCCACGTGAAGGACTGGCAGCTCTGGCAGCTCAGCATTTACCTCAGAATCTGAGCGGCTCCGTCTGCAGACATACTTATGATTTTCTGATTAGGTCTCACAGGCAACCCAACCCCTTCCAGAATATAGGAACAATATTGAGAAGCAGGTATTAAAATTGTAACCAGTAACAGCGGAGATAAAAAAAAAATACAGGCAGAGCAGAAAACACACTGTAGGAAGAGCTTTGGAATAAAACCAACCTGGATTAAATTCTGGGGTCTTCCACTTACAGGGTAAATGACCTTACACAAATCACCTAATTTCTATTAGGTTCAGTTTCCTTATCTGGAAAATGGGCGTAAAATATTTACCTCAGAGACTTCCGGGTAAGATGGCGGAAGACTAAGACGCGGAGATCACCTTCCTCCCCACGGATACACCAGAAATACAGCTACACGTGGAACAACTCCTACAGAACACCTACTGAACGCTGGCAGAAGACCCCAGACCTCCCAAAAGGCAAGAAACTCCCCACATACCTGGGCAGTGCAAAGCGGAGAGACGCCCACAAAGAGGATTGGTGCCGAGCGGCACTCACCAGCCCGAGAGGCTTGTCTGCTCGCCCCGGCGGCGCTGGAAGCTGAGGCTCGGGCTTCGGTCAGAGCGCAGGGAGAGGACTGGGGCTGGCGGCGAGAACTCAGCCTGAAGGGGGCTGGTGTGCCACAGCTAGCCGGGAGGGAGTCCGGGAAAACTCTGGAGCTGCCGAAGAGGCAAGAGACTTTTTCTTCCCTCTTGGTTTCCTGGTGCGCGAGAAGAGGGGATTAAGAGCGCTGCTTAAGGGGGCTCCACAGACGGGCGCGAGTCGCCACTGAAGGCGCGGAGCCCAGTGACGGGCGTGGGACACTGGGGCTGCTGCTGCCGCCGCCAAGAAGCCTGTGTGCGAGCGCAGGTCACTGCCAACACCGCCCTTCCGGCAGCCTGTGCAGCCTGCCACTGCCGGGGTCCCGGGATCCAGGGGCGGCTTCCCTGGGAGAACGCACGGCGCGCCTCGGGCTGGTGCAACGTCACGCTGACCTATGCCGCTGCAGGCTCGCCCCGCACTCCGTGCCCCTTCCTCCCGCCCGGCCTGAGTGAGCCAGAGTCCCCGAAGAGGCTGCTCCTTTAACCCTGTCCTGTCTGAGCGAAGAACAGACGCCCTCCGGCGACCTACACGCAGAGGCGGGGCCAAATCCAAAGCTGAGACCCAGGAGCTGTGAGAACAAAGAAGAGAAAGGGAAACCTCTCCCAGCAGCCTCAGAAGCAGCAGATTAAAGCTGCACAATCAACTTGATGTACCCTGCATCTGTGGAATACAGGAATAGACAACACATCATCCCAAATTGAGGAGCCCGGAGTCAGTGCTGTGCCTCTGAGGTGGGAGAGCCAACTTCAGGACACTGGTCCACAAGAGACCTCCCAGCTCCACATAATATCAAACGGCAAAAATCTTCCAGAGATCTCGATCTCAACACCAGCACCCAGCTTCACTCAACGACCAGCAAGCTACAGTGCTGGACACCCTAAGCCAAACAATTAGCAAGACAGGAACACAACGCCACCCATTAGCAGAGAGGTGGCCTAAAATCATAAAAAGTCCGCAGACACCCCAAAACACACCACCAGACGTGGACCTGCCCACCAGAAAGACAAGATCCAGCCTCATCCACCAGAACACAGGCACTAGTCCCCTCCACCAGGAAGCCTACACAACCCACTAAACCAACCTTAGCCACTGGGGACAGACACCAAAAACAACGGGAACTACGAACCTGCAGCCTGCAAAAAGGAGACCCCAAACACAGTAACATAAGCAAAATGAGAAGACAGAAAAACACACAGCAGGAGAAGGAGCAAGATAAAAACCCACCAGATCTAACAAATGAAGAGGTAATAGGCAGTCTACCAGAAAAAGAATTAAGAATAATGATGGTAAAGATGATCCAAGATTCTATTTCCCAGATCCAAAATCTTGGAAATAGAATAGACAAATTGCAAGAAACAGTTAACAAGGACCTAGAAGAACTAAAGATGAATCAAGCATCGATTAAAAACACAATACATGAAATAAAAAATACTCTAGATGGGATCAATAGCAGAATAACTGAGGCAGAAGAACGGATAAGTGAGGTGGAAGATAAAATAGTGGAAATAACTGCTGCAGAGCAAAATAAAGAAAAAAGAATGAAAAGAACAGAGGACAGTCTCAGAGACCTCTGGGACAACATTAAACGCACCAACATTCGAATTATAGGGGTTCCAGAAGAAAAAGAGAAAAAGAAAGGGACTGAGAAAATATTTGAAGAGATTATAGTTGAAAACTTCCCCAATATGGGAAAGGAAATAGTTAATCAGGACCAGGAGACACAGAGAGTCCCATACAGAATAAATCCAAGGAGAAATACGCCAAGACACATATTAATCAAACTGTCAAAAATTAAAAACAAAGAAATCATATTAAAAGCAGCAAGGCAAAAACAACAAATAACACACAAGGGAATCCCCATCAGGATAACAGCTGATCTCTCAGCAGAAAATCTACAAGGCAGAAGGGAGTGGCAGGACATAATTAAAGTGATGAAGGAGAAAAACCTGCAACCAAGATTACTCTACCCAGCAAGGATCTCATTCAGATTTGATGGAGAAATTAAAACCTTTACAGACAAGCAAAAGCTGAGAGAGTTCAGCACCACCAAACCAGCTTTACAACAAATGCTAAAGGAACTTCTCTAGGCAAGAAACACAACAGAAGTAAAAGACCTACAATAACGAACCCAAAACAATTAAGAAAATGGGAATAGGAACATACATATCGATAATTACCTTAAATGTAAATGGACTAAATGCTCCCACCAAAAGACACAGAGTGGCTGAATGGATACAAAAACAAGACCCATATATATGCTGTCTACAAGAGACCCAGTTCAGACCTAGAGACACATACAGACTGAAAGTAAGAGGATGGAAAAAGATATTCCATGCAAATGGAAACCAAAAGAAAGCTGGAGTAGCAATTCTCATATCAGACAAAATAGACTTTAAAATAAAGACTACTAGAAGAGACAAAGAAGGACACTACATAATGATCAAGGGATCGATCCAAGAAGAAGATATAACAATTGTAAATATTTATGCACCAAACATAGGAGCACCTCAATACATAAGACAAATACTAATAGCCATAAAAGGAGAAATCGACAGTAACACACTCATAGTAGGGGACTTTAACACCCCACTTTCACCAATGGACAGATCATCCAAAATGAAAATAAATAAGGAAACACAAGCTTTAAATGATACATTAAACAAGATGGACTTAATTGATATTTATAGGACATTCCATCCAAAAACAACAGAATACACATTTTTCTCAAGTGCTCATGGAACATTCTCCAGGATAGATCATATCTTGGGTCACAAATCAAGCCTTGGTAAATTTAAGAAAATTGAAATTGTATCAAGTATCTTTTCCGACCACAATGCTATGAGACTAGATATCAATTACAGGAAAAGAGCTGTAAAAAATACAAACACGTGGAGGCTAAACAATACACTACTTAATAACGAAGTGATCACTGAAGAAATCAAAGAGGAAATTAAAAAATACCTAGAAACAAATGACAATGGAGACACGACGACCCAAAACCTATGGGATGCAGCAAAAGCAGTTCTAAGAGGGAAGTTTATGGCAATACAATCCCACCTTAAGAAACAGGAAACATCTCGAATAAACAACCTAACCTTGCACCTAAAGCAATTAGAGAAAGAAGAACAAAAACATCCCAAAGTTAGCAGAAGGAAAGAAATCATAAAAATCCGATCAGAAATAAATGAAAAAGAAATGAAGGTAACGATAGCAAAGATCAATAAAACTAAAAGCTGGTTCTTTGAGAAGATAAACAAAATTGATAAACCATTAGCCAGACTCATCAAGAAAAAAAGGGAGAAGACTCAAATCAATAGAATTAGAAATGAAAAAGGAGAAGTAACAACTGACACTGCAGAAATAAAAAAGATCATGAGAGATTACTATAAGCAACTCTATGCCAATAAAATGGACAACCTGGAAGAAATGGACAAATTCTTAGAAATGCACAACCTGCCAAGACTGAATCAGGAAGAAATAGAAAATATGAACAGACCAATCACAAGCACTGAAATTGAAACTGTGATAAAAAATCTTCCAACAAACAAAAGCCCAGGACCAGATGGCTTCACAGGCGAATTCTATCAAGCATTTAGAGAAGAGCTAACACCTATCCTTCTCAAACTCTTCCAAAATATAGCAGAGGGAGGAACACTCCCAAACTCATGCTACGAGGCCACCATCACCTTGATACCAAAACCAGACAAGGATGTCACAAAGAAAGAAAACTACAGGCCAATATCACGGATGAACATAGATGCGAAAATCCTCAACAAAATACTAGCAAACAGAATCCAACAGCACATTAAAAGGATCATACACCATGATCAAGTGGGGTTTATTCCAGGAATGCAAGGATTCTTCAATATATGCAAATCAATCAACGTGATACACCATATTAACAAATTGAAGGAGAAAAACCATATGATCATCTCAATAGATGCAGAGAAATCTTTTGACAAAATTCAACACCCATTTATGATAAAAACCCTGCAGAAAGTAGGCATAGAGGGAACTTTCCTCAACATAATAAAGGCCATATATGACAAACCCACAGCCAGCATCGTCCTCAATGGTGAAAAACGGAAACCATTTCCACTAAGATCAGGAACAAGACAAGGCTGCCCACTCTCACCACTCTTATTCAACATAGTTTTGGAAGTTTTAGCCACAGCAATCAGAGAAGAAAAGGAAATAAAAGGAATCCAAATTGGAAAAGAAGAAGTAAAGCTATCACTGTTTGCAGATGACATGATACTATACATAGAGAATCCTAAAGATGCTACCAGAAAACTACTAGAGTTAATCAATGAATTTGGTAAAGTTGCAGGATACAAAATTAATGCACAGAAATCTCTGGCATTCCTATATACTAATGATGAAAAATCTGAAAGTGAAATCAAGGAAACACTCCCATTTACCATTGCAACAAAAAGAATAAAATATCTAGGAATAAACCTACCTAAGGAGACAAAAGACCTGTATGCAGAAAATTATAAGACACTGATGAAAGAAATTAAAGATGATACAAATAGATGGAGAGATGTACCATGTTTTTGGATTGGAAGAATCAACATTGTGAAAATGACTCTACTACCCAAAGCAATCTACAGATTCAATGCAATCCCTATCAAACTACCACTGGCATTTTTCACAGAACTAGAAGAAAAAATTTCACAATTTGTATGGAAACACAAAAGACCCCGAATAGCCAAAGCAATCTTGAGAACGAAAAATGGAGCTGGAGGAATCAGGCTCCCTGACTTCAGACTATACTACAAAGCTACAGTAATCAAGACAGTATGGTACTGGCACAAAAACAGAAAGATAGATCAATGGAACAGGATAGAAAGCCCAGAGTTAAACCCACGGACATATGGTCACCTTATCTTTGATAAAGGAGGCAGGAATGTACAGTGGAAAAAGGACAGTCTCTTCAATAAGTGGTGCTGGGAAAACTGGACAGGGACATGTAAAAGTATGAGATTAGATCACTCCCTAACACCATACACAAAAATAAGCTCAAAATGGATTAAAGACCTAAATGTAAGGCCAGACACTATCAAACTCCTAGAGGAAAACATAGGCAGAACACTCTATGACATAAATCACAGCAAGATCCTTTTTGACCCACCTCCTAGAGAAATGGAAATAAAGACAAAAATAAACACATGGGACCTAATGAAACTTCAAAGCTTTTGCACAGCAAAGGAAACCATAAACAAGACGAAAAGACAACCCTCAGAATGGGAGAAAATATTTGCAAATGAAGCAACTGACAAAGGATTAATCTCCAAAATTTATAAGCAGCTCATGCAGCTCAATAGCAAAAAAACAAACAACCCAATCCAAAAATGGGCAGAAGACCTAAATAGACATTTCTCCACAGAAGATATACAGACAGCCAACAAACACATGAAAGGATGCTCAACATCTTTACTCATTAGAGAAATGCAAATCAAAACTACAATGAGATATCATCTCACACCAGTCAGAATGGCCATCATCAAAAAATCTAGAAACAATAAATGCTGGAGAGGGTGCGGAAAAAAAAGGAACACTCTTGCACTGCTGGTGGGAATGTGAATTGGTACAGCCACTATGGAGAACGGTATGGAGGTTCCTTAAAAAACTACAAATAGAACTACCATATGACCCAGCAATCCCACTACTGGGCATATACCCTGAGAAAACCATAATTCAAAAAGAGTCATGTACCAAAATGTTCATAGCAGCCCTATTTACAATAGCCCGGAGATGGAAACAACCTAAGTGTCCATCATCGGATGAATGGGTAAAGAAGATGTGGCACATATATACAATGGAATATTACTCAGCCGTAAAAAGAAATGAAATTGAGCTATTTGTAATGAGGTGGATAGACCTAGAGTCTGTCATACAGAGTGAAGTAAGTCAGAAAGAGAAAGACAAATACTGTATGCTAACACATATATATGGAATTTAAGAAAAAAAAATGTCATGAAGAACATAGGGGTAAGACAGGAATAAAGACACAGACCTACTAGAGAATGGACTTGAGGATATGGGGAGGGGGAAGGGTAAGCTGTGACAAAGTGAAAGAGCGGCATGGACATATATACACTACCAAACGTAAGGTAGATAGCTAGTGGGAAGCAGCCGCATAGCACAGGGAGGTCAGCTCAGTGCTTTGTGACCGCCTGGAGGGGTGGGATAGAGAGGGTGGGAGGGAGACGCAAAAGGGAGGGGATATGGAAACATATGTATATGTATAACTGATTAAATTTGTTATAAAGCAAAAAAAATATAAAAAAATAAAATAAAATAAAATAAAAAAATTTACTTCATACAGCAGTTGTGAAAGACACCTGAGGAAATATTGTAAAGAATAGGCCCAGACACTTATACTTACAGGCTCTCAATAAATGGTTGGGGACTAGTTATTACTGGACCACCACCCCAAGTCTGCTATAAATACTTCACTTTCTTGTTCCCATGGTGTTGGTTCTAACCTCTATCATCATCATCACAGTTTTTTTGATGTTATTTGGTTTTTGTCTTATTCTTAACTTCCGTGAGTTACCCATATATTTGTATTCCCAGGTCCTATGGTACCATCCTGAAATGGTAATAAAAAAATAGAAGATACATTTTATTGGATGTTTATTAATTGCCAGGTATTCTTCTAAGTGCTTTAATATTTTTTTTAATTCTCACAAGAATCCTATAAAATATTTACCACTGTTATCTTCATTTTGATGAAGACACATTATCTAGGTTCTCCACTGTCACAGAGCCTAATACATTTCAAAGCCTGGATTCCAAACGTGAGTGTCTGGGTCCAGACCCCAACTTTTGACCACCATATGGTTACATTGCAGGAGAGAGAGGAAAGGAAGGAAAGAAAATCCAAATAAGGTGGCAGGGTGCCACCCAGTGATAAAGCCTTTGAACAGCAATGAATTAACCAAAAGTCTGGGCAGATGTGAGCAAATCGTACTAAGCATACAAGGAAGAAGGCTCCAGAGAGAGCGCAGTGCCTGAGGTTGAGCTGCATTTTTCTTTCACTAAGAAAGTGAATCATCAGTGCGGGTTATACATTTTCAAGGAATATCTGATTTATTTCATTGGTTTACTTGGATTCTATACCTAGACCGCTGATCCAAAGTAATTTTAAGAGGTAAACATTTTAATACTTTCAACATTAACAAAAAATAAATGTTTAAGTGCTGACAAATAGATATTCCAGGTATGAATGAAAAACCACACTGCAGTCCTTCACCTACTTCTGTGGCTGCGGGGAGCACACTAAGTTATAGATCTCACTTTCTGATCAAAAGATTCATTAATGCTCTTTGGCACTAAACTCTGGGAGGAATTAAATATATATTGAGTAAGAATTAACGGACAGAAGTGTGAGTGGATCACTGAAAAGGAGGCCTGTATGACAGTGATGTCAAGTGATTAAACAGTGAAATCCTCCACTACTGCTGTAATCAGGGAAGAATTCAACTGTCCTCTAGTGAGAGGGTTGTTTTCTGCTCAGGGACAATCCGCAAGTTATTCTTTCAGCCAAAAGGCCAGAGGCTTATAAAACTCTTCTAAGCACCGTGGTCTTGGTAGAATACTCCAGAGCATGCACAAAGAGGGTGAGCAAGAGACAGCGTGGATAGCATCAAAAAGCAAAAACCAAAGCCAGAGCAGCCCCTCCTAGATATTATGTAACGAATGGCAGGTGTTTACGAAAATGCAGTGTTCTTGAGAAATACAGTGAAATGGAGAAAATGAGATTTAGTTGTTATCAGTAATATGGACTTTGTTACACATCCATATCCATTTTAGTACAGTGGGCATGTACCCACCGTGACCCGTACGTCATCCATCTAAGCAGGCTTTCATTCACTGCCCCAGCGTGCATGCTGAGTGGAGCCACTGTCATTTCCAAAGTCAAAGTCTAGTCATCATCAGTTCATCTTTCCACTGTCCAGTGTCTAGGAAGAACCTGAATCCTGGAACCCAGATGAGGATTATGATCAAGGCCTGCATGCCCAGGCCAGGTAAGTGATGCCTCTTAGAGCCCTTTGCTCAAGTCAGTTCGTCCTTGTCTGCATCAGTGTTCTCGGGACAGTAGCACTTACTGTGTGTTTGACATGTTAAGTGTCTTCCCCAAACAGTTCTCATTCTGTCATGACAAAAACCCTGTCATATAATTATTAGAGATAGAGAAACCAAAGCTCAGAGACGGTAGGTAACTTGACTAAGGTCACCCAGCAGGTAAAGTGAAAATCTCAAAGACACCAGCTGAATAGGCATTTATCGTATAGGTACTTTGTAAATGCAGAAGGTAAAATACAAGGGCAAAACTTGGAGACCATAAAGGGGAAGACAAAGAAGGAAAGGGAGGCTGAGATGATATATCACAGATTGTTTGCTGATAAACTGAGCACAGTAATAGAATTCAGGGAAGCTACAGAAATGTGTATCTAACACGTCCAGAAATCCCATCACTGAAATATCTAAGATTTCAAGTAAGACTTGAGAAAGAACTGGATTACCACCGAATGAGGATAAATTCTCCAAGGATAATCTCAATCATGATACTTTAAAGGGAAAAAAATTGCGAGCTAAACAATGCTGACACAAACTCAGCTCTGGAACTAGCTGAATAAATAAACAAATAAAAAAGGAAAGGTAACTGGGGCCTATAATATTTCTATAAAATAAACTTGGAGATAGATATATATTTAATCTAACCTACGAAGTTTACTTCTGGGAATCTATCCAAGGATATATACTATAAAAATAGAATATTGTTCCTGAATTAACGTGTTCATCCCAGTGTTATCTATAATTGTTTATAAAGATTACAAGGAAAATGTTTTTAAGACTGCCAAATAAAATAGTGTATCCAGTTAAATTTGAATTCCAGATACGTAATAATTTTTAAGTAAAAGTATGTGCCATGTAATATTTGAGATATGTGTGTGTGTGTGTGTGTGTGTCTATGTATAGGCTGTTCCTCTGGAATTCAAATTTAATAGAGCATCCTGTACTTTTATTTGCTAAATCTGGTAACCTTCCTTATGATATAATATTGAGTTGAAAAAAAGCAGGATACAACTTTATATACATATACATTTCAGCTAGGTGTTAAAAAATGCAGCATGTGATGTTCTTAGTGTTGTCTGCCTTTTAAGAAAACTTTTCTGTATTCCCATTTATTTCTTTAAGTAATATGCTTTACTATTTAAACTTAAACAATGACGATTTCTTTTGAAGAAAGAAATCAGACGCACCAGTATTTCTGAAGATTAGGACACAGGGTAGCCGACACCTCTCCACAAGAAGATTAGGACACTGAGTAGGACCTTTAATGGTATTTAGTAGTTTGGTAATAATATAACACGTGAATATACACACAGATATATATATCTATGTATATGTACATACCTATATGTGTATATGTGTGTGTACATGTATATGTGTACATATAGACAGAGACAGAGAGAGAGAATAAATAGATTATGCTTTAATAATTCTAAACATAAGCATCTTTTGTGAGCTCTAACTTTATCTCTAGATACTTCAGTGGTGGGCATGGAAAGTAGCAAGCACTTCTCCAGCCATTGAAAGGAAACTCCTAAGCTGATTTTACGCCAGGTTCTCTGCTTGCAACAAGAAGGAGTACAACAACCTAACAAGCAGAAATAACAGCAACAGAAGCTGCCTTTCAGCCTGTCTCTGGGAAATGAGCGTGCTAATATGTAGTCTCTCCACATGCACACCGCCTCACCAAAATCCACTCTCCACACTGCAGCAGCCAAAAGTAAACCTCTTGTGATGGCACCCTCTGCACAAAAGCCTCTTCTCAGCATAGCCAGCAATTAGGGTGACTCAGAGCCCCATGGCCACCTGTTGTGCTGGGGTCATCACTGGTGGTATCTCCTTTTTAGTCTCAAAAGTGATCCAGCTTGGACAATACTAGTTACCCCTCCCTGTTCTGTCTTTTCTCCTGTCCCACCCTCTTTACTCTGCATCCATCAGATGTACTGGATTTTTTCTGGGTGCTAGAATATACCATCCTCCTTCCTAAGTCAGGGCCTGCTCACAGGCTGCCCTGTGCTCTGAAGCACTTTCTCTGCCCATCCCCCCCTCCTCCAGGCTAATGTTTCCTTAAAGTTATTCATCATTCACACTTTAGTCCAGGTATCACTTTTGACTAGGTGTAGCACTCCTATTATTTATTCCTAGAGCACAATACACCTCTCCATTTATCACCGAGGTAATAAGACATTTAGTTGCAGAATTATTGGATTAATGACCATATTTTCTATTTCCCTGCACATTCCATGGGTATCAGAACAAGGTGATTTCTTATTGTTGTATTGCTGATTTCTTACTGTTGTATTGGAGCTTCATAATTATTTATTGAACTAATGATTGAAGGAGCTACACAAACCTTTTGACAAAAGAACACATACAACCTCACCTACTTCAATATTCCTACTTCAAGGTGAGGTTGTATGTGTTCTTTCGTCAAAAGGTTATATTCATAAGGCAATGAGCAAGCTTATTCTGCCTTTTATGAACACCTCTTACTTCCTGTCCTGATTCATGTTAGTTTGTTAGAGAATGTAGCCTTTACATACTGCACTACTTCCATTGAAACACCACCAAATCTTAGCTCTACAGGTAAATATATATTATTTAATAATCACCCAGTCTTCATGTGGATGTCTCTCCAAATGCTTTGGCAAACTAGTTTTGTTTTACATGACGACTGTGAGTGATTGGTTTTGATATCTTTGGGCTCTATTTTTAGGGGAGGATTCTGGAAGATTCAAACCTTGCTGCACTCACCATCTTCTCAGATTCCCTATAGGTGTTTAAATTTTGGTGTGCACTTCCAATGTCCAGCTCTCCATATATCCTATGTTACATATCCCATCTTATATGAAGTCTTACAAATTAGTCAGTGAAAAAATTTTAAATGATAACAATAGCCATTATTGTTAAATAGTAGTACACATGTATTAAATGCTTACTATGCGACAGTCTTTAAGTCCCTTCCATGTTTTAAGTCAGGTCTATATCAAGAGGGCCATCAAAATACAAAATGTAACAGGGCATTCTAAACCAATTAGCTTGGAACAAAGAAAAGTCATTACGAAAACACAGATACCGCGCCTTGGGGGAAGAATGGCAAGACCTTGGTCCAGAGAGAAAGAGAAATAGGACAAGTGAATGATTTTAAGTACATTCTGCACTTCAGTTACATGTGAGGTTTCAAGATGGTTAATGTGTGGCCTCTAACAGTAATATTCTTTAATAGACACTTTGGACACGGGTATTGGATGATGACAATAAACAAGATACTTCTCTTATACCTCTGTCTTTAGAATAAAGCTCCCATAACTAAAATTTCTGCCAAGTGGGTTAAAAAGCATTGAACAAAGGATATGCCAACTCCCTCTGATGCAGACGAAGGTTGAATCAAAATCTTTTTCCAGCAGAAAATGAGAATCTCCTCAAGGACCTTGAAGTGCTCTCTTTAAATATGAGAATCCTTGAGAGGAAGATGTAATCTATACACTTTTGAAAAGGAATCCTGACAATACTATGAACAGAATAAATCTGATTGAAAGTCTATCCATATACAAAAACTATGAGGAAATAATGACTAAACTTATTTGTGACACATTTTTCAGGGATATAATATGCACATTACTCGAATAACTTATCATATAATCTTCTTAGCTTTCCTTTTCTGTTAGTGAATGCCCCAAATTTTACTAACTCATGATCTTTTCCTTTGTTTTTTAATCAATTATTATTTTATTTTTGTTTATTTTTATTTATTTATTTTTGGATGCATTGGGTGTTCACTGCTGCATGCGGGCTCTCTCTAGTTTTGGCGAGCGGGGGCTACTCTTCATTGCGGTGCGCAGGCTTCTCATTGCAGTGGCTTCTCTTGTTGCGGACCACGGGCTCTAGGCACGTGGGCTCAGCAGTTGTGGCTCACGGGCTCTAGAGGGCAGGCTCAGTAGTCGTGGCGCATGGGCTTAGTTGCTCCACGGCATGTGGGATCTTACCGGAGCAGGGATAGAACCCATGTCCCCTGCATTGGCAGGAGGATTCTCAACCACTGAGCCACCAGGGAAGCCCGATCTTTTCCTTCTTGATGAGAGCCTCAGGAGCTACTCATTTTGAGGTTCTGGACAGATAAGTTTTACTCAAAAACATAACTGCTTTTATTGGTTTGGTACTGTTGGAGTGACGTAAAAAGGAAAATCGGCATTAGGTATTGATTTCACAGTTAATTAGCTTCTATCCTGAAGACAGTATCTCCCTAATTAATGATGTGCACCATTATAAAGAAAGATGTTCTCTGGAGTAGATGTGTATTTGATTCTTCTACATTTTTACTCTAGGGGAAGAACATGTTAAATGTTAAATTCCTTTTCTCTTGGTTTCAAAAATCACCCCTAATCTCATTCCTCATGTCACTTCTAAAAGTTAACAACTTTCTTCACTTAAGTCTGTACATATTCAGTGGGCTATATATTACAATATGTAGAGACCCACGTTCTTCTGGTCTTTCTTTATGTAACAAATCCTTTATTCTTCTAAGGGAAAGCTTGCTTTCTACCTCATTTTTCTGAAACTTAATTCATAAAAACACATTATAATTTACTTTTCTCTGTCATCTCAAGAGCTTAAGTTATCAATGTGTCAAACATGTTAGCCATAGATTACATTTTAATGAGGAAAAATATCACTAATTTTAATAAGTATATTATTTATGAAAATGTCTCATACTATTTGTATTTCTGAGACATGCAACAAAACATTTAAGCTGAAAAGCCCACTAATTTTAACCGCTGACCCTCAATGGGCTCCAAGTGTTATTCACTGCTTCTGGTCCCAAAAAATCAGATTAAGGCTCTTTAAAGATATTTGTTATTGTCTTGTTGCAGGTCACTTTTTGAGTTTGACAGGCTATGAGACCTTTGAATCACCCTCAAGATATGGAATCTTGTCATACCTGGGTTTTTTAATAATGAAGATCATTGATGATTGTAGATTAAAGGTGTATTCAAGTATTGAGAAGTGATACAGAAAGTGAACACGGTAAATCATCTACATCTATAAAATGCCAAGGACAGTCTGAGGAATCAGGTGACTTCAGATTTCAAAATGAATTTCTTTTCTTTCAGTAATCATTTGGTGCAAATGTAACTTGAAGCACACACATGATTTCTAGTCAAACAATATTATTTAGGGATTTCACTTATCAAGTTTTGCCCATTCAGGATACCAGAATCTCAATGTGCTTGTAGGCTACTGCACAGCTGTATATCAATTTACAACAATACCTGAATGGGTTGTGCACCAGCACAGTGAAATTAGTCAAAGAGCATGCTACCTGTTAGTTTATACAGCACTGTATTTTAGAACTACAGGTACCAGACAGGAGTTATGATCTGAATTTTTATATTATCATTTGGTGATTTGGTAGAAACCTGTGGCAATGAAAATGTCTTTACCTTAGCCCAGAGCAGATTTCTCTTCTCCCACTTTTCACGTTTGACTACCTTTCCTATATAGGTCTCAAAATGCTCCATGCCCTTCTGGGTACTTTAGAAATTCCCTTGTATCAAGTATCTAAATCACTGCTACATAATATCAGCATCTCTTTCCTCTATTCTCAAAGTTCAGCTTTTAAGTAGAGACATTATATTTATATAGAGAGAGACATTATATTTAAATAGAGACATTATACCAATCAGGTACATTCGTAAGTATCTGCCCCACTGCTGTGGTCAATACCTGGTGACAGCCATTTATATTCCTGTCTTCATCCTCCATTTGTATTTCCCTATTTCTATCCCTTTTGAAAGGCATATGATACTGTCCAGGTTCTCAGATGACACTCTTAATTATTATACAGTGTATACACCAGATATATCACTAAGCATTTTACATTCTTGTTCTTTCTTATTACAAAACCCCATGAAACAGATGTAATCATTTGCTCCTTACAAATTAGGAAATTCAGGCTCTGTGCAGTCATTTAACTTGTCCAAGTTTTTGTAGATTAGAGACAGCAGAGGCAAAATATAATTTTATCAGTGATGTCGAGGGGCTAGTTTCTGGAACTTCAATATAGAAAAGTAGTAAGTACATAGATTCTGGTGTCAAACTGTCTGCATTCAAGTCCTGGCTCCAATCCTTTGCTAGATTTGTGAACTACTGTAATCATTTAATCTCCCTAAGCTTCAGTGCTTTCATCATTGTAATAGGCATAATGATCGTTCTTAACTCATAAAATTATTGTGAGGATTTGATGAGATAATGCATACAAAGTTCTTGGCACGGTGCCTGGCATAGGATAAATTCTCAAAAATTTTAGCTATTAGTCATTAATCTATCTTATTTTTCCACCAAATTGATGGGAGAGGGTTATTTTCCCCTGCACGTTTGGACAAAAACTAGAACTTCCAGATTGAATCTAAGTTCAAAAGCTTTCCTCCAGTTCACAGAAACATGGCTAGCACCACTGAACGTTCCTTCTGACTGCATTCATCCACCATTTTCTCAGAAGAAAGATGCCACCATGATGGGGACTACACAAACACAAGAAAAAGTCAACACAAAAATCCAACCATCACTGAATGAAAAACTTGCTTTTAAATATTAGTTGTGTGAAAAAAACTGGATTCCTGTCTCATTTTGCTTTTAAACTGCTGGGTACTGCGTATTTGCCACATGAAAAGCACTTGGCTAAGCTCTTCTGACGTAGCATCTACTTCTCAGAATAACAATATGAAGTAGATATCTTTATCACCATTTATCAGACAAGGAGATGGAGGCCCAGGTGGCTCCTTAACTTTCCTTCGACAATGCAGCTGTCATCCCATAGAGCCTGGTGTGACCCAGATCTTCTCGGCACTATGTGCCGCAGTCTCTCCTCCTGAGTCAGTCTACATTTGTCACGGGATAAACGTTTACATTTTGGCTTTTAGTATTAGTTGACGTCATCTGTGAGTGACATCAAGTGAAAAAAACAGACCCCACAATCATCTACATATTAAATTAATCCATAAATACATACTCAGTGTCTAATTAATTAATACAGCTAAAACTAAGAGCAAAATGATAGTGAAGAAGGCACTTCCACCCTGAGTTTCTGGCTCTTGTGAGACAGAGGTTTTATATTCTTATTCTCAGAGTTTTCAGAATCCTGTTTCCCAAATTTTCCAATTCCTCCTCCTTGGGTAGCAGTCTGAGCATGGAAGTCTTGTGAAGGTGCACTGATTTTCTGTTATGCCATGACACATTTTCGTTCTAAATTAATCCACCTCCCTCTTGACCCAACAACTTCCCCTCTCCCAAAATTATCCTTTCTGATCATAATGTAATATGGATAATTCAGAATTTCCTGAAAATAACAGAGTCATCAAATTTTAGAGGTAAAGGGGATTTTGGAGACCATGTAATTTAAAATTGTAATTTTAAAGATCCTGAAGCTAAAACACTGAAATCATGAATGATCCAATCAAAGTCACAGAAGTGAGATATAACCAAATCTAGACTTCAGTTTCCTGATGCATTCAGCATTCCTTCAAAAACTACTCAGGTAAGACAGTGTTGGACCTGCAAGAGATTTTCCTCCATAGCGGAGTTTGCAGCATAGATGAAAAGAAAAGACACACACAGGTAAACTCATTTAGTTAGTTATTACAGGCTCTCCATTATAGAATGTTACTATAGTGATAAATGCATACATATATACATATATTAAGAATGTTACCACCGAGAGTAGAACTGCCATACCAAAAAAATGACGTGGTATAAAGTACAAATCCAGTATCTATGAGCATCTTGAAATACAAAAGTAAAAGAATTGAGTAAAGGTTAAAGCTGGAGAGAAAACAGAAAATAATCCAGGGATGATGAGGGATGATGGGTCTGTGCTCAGGGCATCTTCTGTGAGAAAACCTGCTTCGTGCTCTTTGCCTAAAGCAGCTCCCAAAAAACCTAATGACACAGGGCAGAGGCTACCTCCTCCTTAACTCCAAGAAGGGCTCTTGCAGCTGCAAGATGCAGGGTCTTTGGTCTCCTTTAAGGGTTGCCTTAAGATTTAGGAGGAAAAAAATAGGATCATGACTGTCTGGCAATGGGCCGACTCATTTGCAGCCACACTATTATTGGAACAAATTGACAAGAAACATTAAATGTCTCCATTACCAGTAAAAGTGTAAAAAATATGAGAAAAATGTTACCCTGGGGAAGCTCAATCATTTAAGCATTCCAGTAAGTGTTGTCTCAAAATGTTACACTGAAGATCTTCCTTTGACTCAGCCTGACATGCATCCACCATCAATTAAGGTATCAAAACTATTCCTGAATCTTTTAACAACATCACCTTTCTGAGAAAAGAGTTTCATATGTTTATAATCCCTTTCAATTGTGAAAGGTAACCCTTATTCTGGTAATCAGAGATCGAATAAAGAGATCTGAAGTTACTATATGCACATCCTTCAAAATGTTTTCAGACTTCAATCATCTCCCCTCTCTCCACTTTTATCTGCTGAGGTTACAGGGGTTTTTTTCCTTTTGTGTGTGTGTGTGTGTGTGTGTGTGTGTGTGTCTCATTATATGGAAACTAGTCAATCCCATTTCAACTGCAACTCTATTGAGATGTCCAATATCTTTCAAATATGTGATCATTTACTGGAAAACTACTAAAGTCTATGAAAATTCCTTTTGAGACAAAAGCATTTAAAACCCCCCAAGTAGGGCTTCTCTGGTGGCGCAGTGGTTGAGAATCCACCTGCCGATGCAGGGGACGCGGGTTCGTGCCCCGGTCCGGGAAGATCCCACATGCCGCGGAGCGGCTGGGCCCATGAGCCATGGCCGCTGAGCCTGCGTGTCCGGAGCCGGTGCTCTGCAACGGGAGAGGCCACAACAGAGAGAGGCCCATGTACCACAAAAAAAAAAAAAAAAAAAAAAAAAAGTAATAACATGTCCAGAAAGACCCAAAGTATGTATTTTTCATGTTTTCTGTTTTGCTTTGTTTTTTGAATATTGGGTAGGCGGCTGACAGAGTTGAAGCAGAACAAGCCAAGCAGCAGTACTGCCACCTGCTCGTGTGAATGTTCTTCTCATTCTAAAAGAATCATCTTGTCTTCATATGGTGCTGACCATTCTGCTGCCCCAATACTGGCAACAATTCCTGCTGGTACTTTATGAATACCTAAGTGAAAATTCACCTTGAAAACCCAAGAGGCTACACTTAGGGTGAATATGACACTGACAGCATTACTGTGCGCTGTAATATTAATTTCAGTTTAATGTAAAATTACTATCAAGTGTACTAATTATGTCCCCTGTCCCCAGTGAGAATATAGCATTGAAACACAGGAAACAAGCTTATGGTTACCAAAGGGGATGGCGGGGGGGGGGCAGTTAATTAGGAGTTTGGGATTAACACATACACACTACTATATATAAAATAGGTAAACAAGGACCTACTGCACACAGGGAACTATACTCAGTATCTTGTAATAACCTATAATGGAAAAGAATCTGAAAAAGAATATATATATATATACACATATATATGTAAAACTGAATCACTTTGCTGTACACTTGAAACCAACAAAACATTGTAAATTAACTACACTTCAATAAAATAAAATACAGCATTGATATTATCCCCTAGATTTTTCAGGGGATAGTTACGGAATCATCAGGCAGAGCTGAGGGCCTGACACATTGTAAGTATTCCTTAAATATGTCTGAATGAGGAAATGAACAGTTCCAGGCAAGCACAACACCTATTCATTACATGTTTAATAAATAAAATTTCATTTGAATAATTAAACAATTACATGCTTTAAACACTAACCTGAGACATTAAATCGGTCAAGAAAGGTCCCTGTTCTCAAAATAGAGGTTAGCATTACTGATGTTGAGAATATTTTTCTACCAGCTAGTAACTGACCCAGTTCAGAGAGAAAAAATCAATTATCTTCATAGCTACCAATAGAAAGGTACCATAAACCTTTAACTATTCTCCTGCTAGATCATTACAACTAACCTAGGGACTTGCTAGAAACCTAACTATCTCTAAAATATATAGTCTGTTTTCTACTTTTTGATAAAATGTGAATATATGATCAAAGAAATTGTGATCAAACAATCTTTTTTATTGTTTTCTTGGTTCCTGAGGGTTTTAACAAATACCTTACCATGAAAATCTAATTAAATCTTTTCAGGAGCCTTTCAGACATATTTATTAAATGGTTTCAATATAATTTTTGTTAACTGTCTTCCAAAACACGGAAAGTATTAATTATGACTTTTGATCATTCATCAATGCATTCAACAAATTCACTAACTACCAACTGTGTGCCAACTGGCCAGAGAAAGACAATTCATTCACATGGTCATCACAGTTTTGTTTATAATATCAAATATTTGGAAAAAACGATTTAAACAATATTAAATTGCTTAAATCCTATTCAACTAAATCAGTGCAACCATTAACACTTAAACTTTATAAAGATAAATAATTGTTTATAATAAATTGTTAATTTTTAATTGGAAGAGTTGAAACATTTTAGTTGGAATCTGGTTGTATTTTCCTCTATGTTTCTATAGCCATATATGAAAAGAAAGCAAAATAGGCACTATGGCTAGATAACAATATGCATATATTCATGGATTAGAATTAAAAATCTTAAAGTGTTGAAAATTAACCAAAAGGTTAAATTTTGTTATCTCTTAGCAATACACTTAGTTAACTGCCTTATTGTTTTCTTCCTTTTTCTGCATTTTCTAGGTTTTCAACAAATATTTATTTGGTACTTAGTATAAGTTCAGCACTAAGCAGGGGCTGATGACACAGTGGTGACCAGGACCCCATCCTGAGGCTCCGAGGGCTAAAGTCTCGGGAATAGTTAATTCTACTAACAGTGTGTTTTATTAGGATTTGGTAAGAGGGTCAGAAGTAGAGGGTGCATGGAAGAGAGCCCTCAAATCACGTCTTAGGACATAGATAGCACGTAGCTCATAGATAATATCTGGTCAGCAATGAATGTCTATAATGTATATTTCAGAAAACATTGTAATTAAAGTTAGTATGTTCTAAAAGACTGAAGAAAGAGAATGAAAGCTTACATTCTATTAGAAAAGTCTGGGATGCAGATTCAAGTATCAACTGAACAAAACATATTCAACAAATGGCCAACAACAAATAATGTGGGAAAACTAAAATCCATTTTAAAATGAAAGAGATGATTTCTTAATGATTACCCCAGTGGTCTGAATTCCATCCTCAGCTCTGTATAGGGACTTCATCATGTCATGTTAGATGAATCACTAAATCTTTCCAAAGCACCATCAATCAAACTATCTTGACAGGAATTATATGTTAGGTCCCAGAGAAAATTTATGGGGATGAACTTAAATTTCTTTCTTGGCCAAAATGAACAGGAAAGACCAGGAAAATGTCTGCAATTATTATTTTATGTAATAGATAAACAAAGAATGGAAATTATTTTTTTATAAGAGCATTTCAGTTTAAAAGTAAGGTTCAATTTTTTAGCATTTTCAAAGTTCATGTAATATGCCATGTACCTTAATCTTTTCCTCATTAGTTGTTTTATGAAAAATATGAGATGTTTTTCTGGTATATGTTAAGGCAAATCTTTCACAGTCTTCTTAGGTCAAATCAAAGAAAGATTTCAATTCATTTTTCTCTTCGGTGTTAATTCAGCATTTCTAAAGTACTGTGATTTTAAAAAATTGGTAAAAAATAACATGATTAAGTATTCCTCTGCCGCAGTTAAATTAATATTTAAAATCCAGTTAAACTTAGTGTTTTAAAATACAGTTTATTACAAAGAAAAACATAACTGTAATAGTGTATTTTAAGCTTATATAGGTAAGCTAAAATTGTAACATAAAATGTGCATATACATATGTTAAAAATATAAATTAAACATTTTTAAATACATGCCTTGCAGAGATATTTTCAATTTGGAAAAAAAAATCCACCAGTTCTTTCTTGAATAGACTCCTAGATGTTTTGGACAGGGTAGTGCACTATTTCAGATATACTTACATTTACTTTACTTTATTAAGGAAGAACCTGAAGTCTCTAGAATTTAACTGTCATGTTCAAGACCGTATTGCTGTTAGTTTCATGGCATATATGCCTATAAAAGATCCCTGAAGACAGGTGTCCCATCCAACACCCAATATGGGTGAATAAAAGGCTGGTGACTAGAGAAACCTATCTCAGTGTCTGATTCCTTTCACTTAATCTGGTGTCCTATTCAGTGGCATCTTTAGAAGGAAGGAAATTGGATTAAGATAATATTTTTCATGCTCTCTAAATATGGTATATGCAAAATCATAGGCATATGCAATTATGTTTGTTTTCATTCTTTTTTACTGAAATATAGTCGATTTACAATGTTGTGTTACTTTAAGGTGTACAGCAAAGTGATTCGGTTCTCTCTATATATACTTTTTTTCAGATTCTTTTCCCTTTAGATTATTATAAGGTATTGAGCATAGTTCCCTGTGCTATACAGTAGGTTCCTGTTGTTTACCTATTTTATATACAGCAGTGTATATACGTAAATCCCAAACTCCTAATTTGTCCCTCCCAGGCATATGCAATTTTTAAAGCAGGGCTCATATATTTAGGTATAGTCCTGATTAAGATGGAAGGGAAAAAATAAACCTTCAACTCAACGTTGAAATTCTGAACTTCTGAGACACTGTTCCTTCCTGAAGGTCATCATTTCTGGGAGTAAATAAATGAAGGAGATTAAATACAGTGGAGAAACTCAAAGACAGAGAGGAAAGAAAGTAATTTATGTAAAAAAGCCATTATGCCATGGCCATGAATACATAAAGAACTGGTGAATATCTACCTTGAAGATCCATTATCCTACATCAAAGTGTGTCTTTCAATTTAGGAATTTTTTAATTTAGGAAAAAATAGAGGAAAAGTTTTCCTTTAAGACGTTTGATCTGACTGGCCATAGTTCCAGCTTTATCTTTTACCCCTCTCATACTCAGACTGAAGGCTCTATTACATGGAGTTGCTCATAGCTCTCCACACACCTTGACTTTACTCGTTGATGCCATTCCTTCTCTTTAACTCACATTCCCTTCCCTTTTCCTACGGCCTTCCTCTTTCTCTTACTTATTTTTGTGTTAACTTGTACTTGAAGCTGTCAGTGCAAATTGGTACTTGTACAATTCAGATATCAGGTCACCCAGAATTCCTCCTCATTTTTCTTCTGCTTCTTATCCCACTGCTACCTGTGTCGGGTACCCTTTTTAAAGCCCCTGAAATCTCCTATGCCTATCTCTGTTATCATTATTTTGGTGGCCTTTATAATTATGTGGCAGTCGCCCCTATTAGCCTTGACCTCCTTGAGTACAGGCATTATCTTTTTCATCTTTGCTACGTTGATGCCAAGCTCAGTACCTGACAGGTAGTGGGTAGGGAATGTATATTTGCTAAATCAATACTTGAAACATCAATAAATTGGCCCCTAAAAGTACAAGATTAAGTAATAGAGGCAGGGGTACTTTGGGGGAAGAAAGTTGAATAAACACTACCAGAATAATATGGTTTGAGGAAAAAGTGTTCCCCAAAAGTCTCCTTCCTTACGATATTAGTGTTACAAGTTTCTTCTGTGGAATCAGGCGTTCAAAAAGCACCACTTAAAATGCAAATGGGTTGCCCACAAGGCACAATATATCAACTCATTAACATCAATTCTCAAATAACAGAGAGCTCGCTTGAGTTTCAACGAAATGGGCCTCGAAATAGCTAAGTTTAGATGATATAGCTTACCCAAGCATAAGCTATTGCCCCAGAGGAAAAACAAAGTGGTGGTATCACAGTGAAGGCTAAATATGAAAAAGTTGAACGGGGGAGATATGAAAAAAAATGTCATAGATTTCAAGAGAGTGTCTAACCTTGACTGCAGAGAAAGCAATGGAAGTTTTGAAATCATGAACAGAGAGTGAGGAATACTATCCTAGAGAGACAAAGAAGGTTTAGGGGGAAAAATTTTAATAATAAAATAAAAAGCAGAAGAGAATGATGGGCCTAAACCTCAATGCAGCAAATGGAAGCTTCTGATTTTCCTTCTGTCCTTTCTTGTCACCCTCTCATATTCATTTCCTGCTAAAACACAGAAGCAGAAACACTATCGGCCTGTGTCACTGAGTAGCCTGCATGCCCTGCTTAACCATCTGAGGTTCACGTCAGCATTCGAGGCTTGTATTAAATAATGCTGGGAGTGCCAACCTCAGGATTCTGGGCTTCCTGCCAGCTACTCACTTGTCTTTCTCCCCCCAGGACAGCAACAAGGATACATCTGCTATCCCTGACCTTGTTACTTTAATTTCCTTCATTTTCTTCTTCTATCTTAAAGCATGTTATCAGACCAAAAAAAAAAAAAAAAAAAGATTTCTAATCACTGGCTATACTGTTTCTTCTACAACTTAGAATGTTGTAGAACGTAAGACTCCCCTTTACCCGAGTAACAGTTTTCATACATGCTGAGGTAAATATTAAGATACAGAAACCTAAGCTTCCATGGACAAATATTATAAAATGTAGCTTCAGCAACTATCAAAGCATTTTCTTTTACTGCTCTTTGCATGCCTTTCCAACATTGATTCTTTTATGGATTCATGGTTTTCATTCTGGAAAGGCAATGTAATTTTTTTTTTTTTTTTTGCGGTATGCGGGCCTCTCGCTGTTGTGGCCTCTCCCGTTGTGGACATGCAGGCTCAGCGGCCATGGCTCACGGGCCCAGCCGCTCTGCGGCATGTGGGATCTTCCCGGACCGGGGCACGAACCCGTGTTCCCTGCATCGGCAGGAGGACTCTCAACCACTGCGCCACCAGGGAAGCCCAAGGCAATGTAAATGTTTTTTTCTTTTTTTTTTTCTGCTTTATAAAAAATTTAATCAGTTATACATATACATATATTCCCATATCCCCTCCCTTTTGCGTCTCCCTCCCACCCTCCCTATCCCACCCCTCCAGGCGGTCACAAAGTACCAAGCTGATCTCCCTGTGCTATGCGGCTGCTTCCCACTAGCTATCTACCTTATGTTTGGTAGTGTATATATGTCCATGCCACTCTTTCGCTTTGTCACAGCTTACCCTTCCCCCTCCCCATATCCTCAAGTCCATTCTCTAGTAGGTCTGTGTCTTTATTCCTGTCTTACCCCTATGTTCTTCATGACATTTTTTTTCTTAAATTCCATATATACGTGTCAGCATACAGTATTTGTCTTTCTCTTTCTGACTTACTTCACTCTGTATGACAGACTCTAGGTCCATCCACCTCATTACAAATAGCTCAATTTCGTTTCTTTTTATGGCTGAGTAATATTCCATTGTATATATGTGCAATGTAAAATTTTAACAATAAAAATAAAAGTTGATTTTTGGCAATGTCTAAGTTGGCTCCAGAGTCAAATCCAGAGACAAACCTAATGTATTAAAATCCACCCTCCTTCACTGATCAACTGGCAAAATTTAACAGCTTGTGAAACTAACGTCATTTAATTTCTCCAAGTTTTTGTTTCTAGATGTATAAAATGGAATTAAAATCAGTGGCCATCCTACAGTTGCTGGGATTATTCTTTGGCAAACACCAAGGAGATTACCCAGTGTGTAGCACCAGGTAAGGCCACAACATATGTAGATTGTCAGAACAGGATTAGCAATTATGTCAATGGCCCATTCTAATCTCTGCTCAGTGATGACTTTATACTGTAAAATTTGGCAGGTCTTCTAAGAGTCTAAATTGGCTTTGCCCCCAGGGACCATTAACAGATCATTTATTTCTTTACAAAGTGCTTCTAAAGAGTTGTCATATGGAAAGTTTAAGGACATCCTGAATTTTGGAAAGAACTTTGCAACTACTGAAGTATCAAGAGAAATTAAGCAGAGAATAGAAATGCATAAATCTTTGCTTCCTTTCATTTGTACCTATAGCTTAAGTTTTCCAGGTATACAAAGATAATAATTTAATTAAATCCTACAAATCTTTTAAAAATACCTTCTATGTGATAATAGATCAAAAATGTAAACAAGAGACTTCACTCTGCTCAAGGAGATTATGTCCAATGTAAAAGACTGATTTTAAATACTGATAAGCATAGGAAACATACTCTAATAAGGAACATAGGCTCTGAAGCCTAATTGAAATCCCTACTTCATCATTTGCCAGCTCTGTGACCTTAGAAATACTCCTTAACCTTTCTCTGCCTCTATTTTCTCATCTGTGAAATGGGTGTATTAAAAATATATCAATAGGGCCTCCCTGGTGGCACAGTGGTTGAGAGTCCATCTGCCGATGCAGGGGATACGGGTTCGTGCCCTGGTCCGGGAGGATCCCATATGCCACGGAGTGGCTGGGCCCGTGAGCCATGGCCACTGAGCCTGCGCATCCAGAGCCTGTGCTCCTCAATGGGAGAGGCCACAACAGTAAGAGGCCCACGTACCGCAAAAAAAAATATCAATAGATGTGTTACACGGTTTAGTTATTAACTTATTTAGTTATTTAGATACTTTCAAAGGTCTTAAAAGAATGGGTACAGATAATACATATCATAAAATTAAACAAATTATAAAATGAATACAAGTCAGCATTTGAGAAGTATTGTAGCAAAAGTAATAGAGAAGGGTAACAGAAACAGAAGATGGAACTATATGTATTCTGGAAGAAAACACATGATATAAAGATAGATCATTTGAGTCCCCAGAATTTAACAGTATTTTTAATATCAAGTATATTATTAATATTTGAATAGTATAAAGGGACATATAATTAAAAAGGTATCAGAACATTGTATTTATTTAGCATGAGTTTTAAAATCCAATAACATGAGTTTGGAGATAAACCACTTGCCATTTTCTACTTGTGTGACCTTGACCAAGATACTAAAACTGTTTTTCTGTTTCCTTGGTTGCAAAAATGGAATAATAATACCCATCTAAAAGGAATGTTGAGAAGATTAGGTACATTAATTCATGCAAAGTGCTTAGAAGAAGACCTGGTGCATGGTAAATATTCAGTAAATGTTATTAAAGGGTATATTTTCATGCACCATTACAGAATTGTATATAAATCACTGTAACCACAGCTTTCAGTTCAATTAATTAGCATCTGTAAACCCATAATATGATCTAATTAGTATAAATTCACTATCTTGCCATTATCTATTCTCTTCCCAAGAAAAACCTCAGTGATCCCAAAAGGTAAGCTACAACTTACAAGGTGAGGAAATCTGGAAAAGTTTTATTGCAAAAACTAAAATGCATACTGTAAAAAAAAAAAAATTAGAACTTTCTTGATCTGCCCTTCAGCAAGAGAGAGAGAAAGAGAGGCATCTATATTTTCTCACTAAATTAACTGTAGTTGGAATTGAAGAAACTGTGTCATCATTTTAAAATACTGAGGAAATAATAAGGTACAGTGTGCTTTCTGACAGAATTTTGATGTGTCCTTATTCCACAAATATTTTTCAGCACAGGAAGGGTTTCAAGAGTCCTTAACATACGCTTCTACGTTATATATCTTTCCAACTTACAGAGAAGAAGAGCATCAGTACAATAACCATCCTAAAATTTCATGTCTCATTTTCTCTTCTCACACTTTTCCCACTGAGTATTTCAGTACTTTAAAAGAACTGTAAGTGTAGATTTTTTTTCAGGAAGATTCCATTATCCTATTTAATAGTTCTATTAATTTTAATTTAAATTTACTGATGCCCTACTTATGTCAGACACTAGCTAAATGGTCATTGAGTATGGGAGGTGTGTGGCTTGGCATAAACTTCTCAGTGGAGATAATATCTGAGTCTTAAATAACGGGACGAATTTTGAGACCATGTGTAAGGCAATGAACTGGCATGTTAATAAAAAGCAAATAGTTCAATATTACTAAACTGCAAGGAAAAGAAGAGTAGTTGAGATAATTTAAGTGCCTAACATGATCCAGGGTACACGTGCCCTATATGTCTGCTAAAGAACTTACTCTTGGGCTTCCCTGGTGGCGCAGTGGTTGAGAGTCCGCCTGCCGATGCAGGGGACATGGGTTTGCGTCCCAGTCCGGGAAGATCCCACATGCCACGGAGCGGCTGGGCCCATGAGCCATGGCCACTGAGCCTGTGCGTCCGGAGCCTGTGCTCCGCAACAGGAGAGGCCACAACAGTGAGAGGCCCGCGTACAGCAAAAAAAAAAAGAGAACTTACTCTTTACTCAGTAAGAGACAGGGAGTCATCGTAACAATGAAACTGAACTGGAGTAAGAGTGAAGGTCAGATATATACCTTAGAGAGAGATCACTTTGTTACAAGAGTGGAGGATAGATAGGGGGTGGGGGAAAACCATATGAACAGATAATACTGCTGAGTAGCAACAGATCATGTAAAAGATGAGCATCTTAACTGCAGACATGGCACTAAGGGTGGAAAGAAGGGGACTGCTGGGGAGAAGGTTTGTAGAGGCAAGACTTGATGCACTGCTGGTGGGAAGGCAAATTGGTGCAGCCACTGTGGAAAACAGGTTTCACAAATAGCTAAAAATAGAACTACCATATGACCCAGCAATTCCACTCCTGGGTATAGATCCAAAAAACAAAAAAAACCCAACAACAATACTAATTCAAAAAGATACATGCACCCCAATGGTCATAGCAGCATTATTTACAATTGCCGAGATATGGAAGCAATCTAAGTGTCCATCAGCAGATGAATGTATAAAGATGTGAGATACACACACACACATATACATACTACATACAATGGAATACTATTCAGTCATAAAAAAGAACAAAATTTTACCATTTGCAGCAACATGGGTGGACTTGGAGGACATTACGCTAAGTGAAATAAGTCAGATGGAGAAAAGACAAATTCCGTATAATATCACTTATACTTGGAATCTAAAAAATACAACAAACTTGTGAATATAACAAAAAAGAAGCAGACACAGATCTAGAGAACAAACTAGTGGTTACCCGTGGGGAGAGGGAATAGGGGAGGGGCAATGTAGAGGTAGGGAAAAAGCGATACAAACTATTAGGTATAAAATAAGCTACAATTACATATTGTATAACACGAGGAATATAGCCAATATTTTATAATAGCTATAAGTGGAGTATAACCTTTAAAAATTGTGAACCAGTATACTGTACATCTGTAACTTATATAATATTGTACAGCAACTCTACTTCAATTTAAATAAATAAAGTTTTTAAAGACTGAAAAAAAAGGACTTAAAAGACAAGGGGGTGTGGAGAAGATTCACAGAATCTGGACTTGGGAGGGTGACATGAATCTTTGTACCAGCTTGAGAGATAGGATACAAAGGGAGAAAAGCACCTTTGGAGAGAAAGTGAGTTCAGATGATGGACGTATGATGTCTGAGGAGTCTGTTTAAAAATCCAGTGGAGAAGTCCACTCGGTGGTTAGATATCTGAATCTGGAAGTCAGAACGGGTGCTTGTGCTATCAGCGTTATTGGGTATAGATAAGCTCTAAGAGTGTGACTAGAATATGAGAAGAAGAAAACGATTAAGAATGTTACAGTGATGGCCAGAAAAATAAAATCCAACAAAGGAGGTCAGGAAGCAATGGGTAAGGAGGGAGGAGTACAGCCAGGTAAGTAACCACGTTGTCAGAGAAGCCAGGAGAGGAAGGATGTCAAGAAGAAGGGAGAAATCCACAAGGACAACACAGCAAAAGCATCTGAGCAAGAAGTAAGTGTTTATCAGATTGGACAGTTTGTAGTTGATGGGTGATAACAGCAAGAAAAGCTAAAGTGGAATGATGATGGCAATTAGAAGAGTAAATGGTAGGTGAGAAAATTACGTGGAACAAGAGAGTGGCCACTAATCACTGAAAAGATATGGAAGGTAGAGAAAAAAAAAAGTTGGTAACTAGAGGACTAGAGGATTGTTTAGGGAGTATGGGATAGCTAAGCATCATTACAGCTGATAAGGTGACCCAATGGGCAAAAAAGAGTTTTAAAAGGTTAGAAAAAGTTGAGGTAACTTGTCACACTAAAAATCATGCAGGACAAAGTTAAACAGGCAGGAAAGGCTCTCTTCAAGGCTGCTACAATAGGGAGAGACCAGAACTCAGTCTGAGCTCAACTCCACTGAAACAAAGGACTGGAAAACTTTGAAGATCTGGGGAAAGAGGATCATAGGTCATCTAATCACGGGATTTACTCCAAAGAAAAGTAAACTTTATCATATTTCATCACAGGAGGTAGGTGTACAACTTGGAGCAAGTATCCTACCGTCCCACAGAAACTGGGAGATGGGCCAGTTTTCCGTGACAACCACCTTTCAAAGGGATGGCTCTCAAATCCTTGAGAAAGATATTCCCAGGTTGTAAAACTGGCGAGACGCTTTAAAAGGATTTCCATCATGGAGGGGCAAAGTGTTTACAATGCTGAGTTTCATAAAGTAGACCCTCTAAGAAAATGGAGGTCAGTGGCCTAAAGTCAGGAAGGAGTCTTTGGGGAGGGGAACATTAAGGCCATCTCGGTCAATCTAAAGACAGAGTCCTTGTAGAAGTTGGAAAAGAATGAGATCAAGGGTGTTGATGGAACAGCTGAAATTAAAACCAGACAGCATCCCCCATCAGTTGAACCTGTAGTTTTGGAAGTAAGGCTGGCGTAGATAAAAGTAAGTGGATGGATAGTGTGGGGAGGATAGTGGCGGGGCAGGTAGTTGAGAGAATTCAAGCCTGGGGCTCTCAATTTTCTCAACAAGGTAGGTCAGAGAAATAAAATGACTTTGGAAAGCATGGGACTGGGCAAGTCGATGCAGCTAATGTTTGGGAAATGGGGGAAGCGAACGTCAAGAAAGCCTACTGAAGGCATGGAGGAGGGAGCTGATCAAACCCTGTCTCCTTGAAATATAAAAAAAAAATTATACAAAGAGAAGCACAATGTTTTCCCCAAAAAGGCAATGCCCATGCCCCCAGCAGCATTTACAAAGGGCCCACTGAGCTTCCCCACTGTCATTTTTTTTTGCCTCCCACTTAAAAGGTTGAGTCTGCTACACAATTATATTTTTTCCTTTTTTTTTTTTTTTTTTTTTGCTAATGATGTTTTCCAGTTCATCGGATTTTTTTAAGTCTTCTGTGTCAAAGCTACTATAAAGATTTCTCTCGACTGTTTCCTCTGTGTATAGAATATGAAAAAGAGGCATTGAATTTTCTTACCAACTTTTTGAATTTTCTAAACTTTGGTTATTACAGCGATGCTGGGTCTGTGCATTTCCCTGCTCCTTTTCACAGTACATTAACTTTAAAATAACATCTAAGTCCCTATCTAGCTGTTTTCACATTTTATTTTCTTCTATTGCCAGCCAATGAATTGTTCAACTTCCCAGTCTCTCTTTTGGGATTCTACTTTCATTGACAATAAGAGTTATTAAGATCTGTGTAGTTGATTTTTATCCTCATTTAGATCTGTTTCTATCTCTAGGGTAACTTTTTCTGTGCACAACTCCAATTATGTCCTTACTTTGTACCAAAATTTGATTTTGTTCATTCTTATTCTCATATAATGGATGCTTGGACTCCTTTTTATTCTCTTGTCATGGTTACTCACTGATGTTTTTTTAAGGTTTTTATGGCTTGAGATTAAAATCTATTTGCAAGTTTTAAATACATATTCCATTTCTGGAGAAATTTGGGGTGTTTTGTTTTGTTTTGTTTTTCCATCTTGGAAATTTCCATCACAGCTATTCTTTGGATAATGCTTTTACTCACATATAAAACTGTATGCCATAAACATATTTAGAATGTTACAGCCTTCTTTATATAAATATTACAATGATAATGTTTTAATCTTTCTTCTTTCAATGACTTTTCTTTTTAACATGAGGAAGAGATTGGATTAGGTAATTCACAAGGCCCTTCATGTCTTAAAAAGTTCTGTTATAAAAATGTTTCTTAACTTTATCTTGATATTTAGATTTAGCCTCTTTTTCTGAGTTAGGCCTCAGGAGAGTAATCAGTGTCCAATCAGCTATGATTTGAAGGCTTCCCTGCACTGACCTGCCTTGATACCCTCTCTCCCCAAAATTGGCATGAAATTCTAATTATGACTGATTCCTTGGATATAAAACGTAACTTTGGATACAAAATGTAACTTCAT
Organism: Mesoplodon densirostris; assembly: GCF_025265405.1. Lineage (NCBI taxonomy): Eukaryota > Metazoa > Chordata > Mammalia > Artiodactyla > Ziphiidae > Mesoplodon > Mesoplodon densirostris. The sequence goes on along the minus strand of NC_082662.1, from coordinate 179,684,002 downwards.
ATCTCTGAAACTCCTGGAGCTAAAAAGGCAGGTTCCTAAGCCAGGAGTGAAAGGTCAGATAGTCATGTCTTCCAGTAGCAATCAAAGCCTATGGGTGCCAGGGGTGTGGATAGGAAGATACTAAAGGAAAAGTTTTTTTTTTAAAGGGACCAATTGGGGCAAGTGTTAAGGTCAGTCCAGAGTTAGCCCCACTCCTATGTTATGGATATGAATATTTATTATAATGTTAAATTCAATATTATTTTTGTTGTTAATCAGCCTAATACTATGACGTGAAAACAGACAGTCTTTCTCGGGAAGTTAAATTATTTTCCACTGAGAACAAAAGACAAGTATATTTAGCTCTTCTATTTAAATAACATTTGAACAGATTAGTGAAAGGTTTTCTTAAACATGCTCTCTAAGTTTTTATAAGAACATCGGCCCTCACTTTAATAACAGGGGTACTACCTCAATGTAAAAAGAAACAAGGGCACTGCATCTCCCTTAGCAAATCAATGACCATATTAAAAAAAAAAAAAGCCACTTTTGTGTTCAACAGCACTGAAATTTGTGCACCCTCCCAAAAAACTTCTGAAAATTGAAAGCCACTAATTATTGCACGGCAAAAGATAAACATTTCTACCTAAACACATGTAGAAGATTCCAGACAATAAGACAGTCCTAAAAGGAGGAAATAAATAGCAATTGAACTAGAGAAAGGAAGGTAGGTTATCACAGTAGTTAAATCTTTTTTTTTGTCCTGACAGTGCTAATTAATCAGATACTTAGATCATTAAAATCAATATTTAGTTGTTAAAACACCAGCCATGAAATATTTGTTGTCCAGATTTGATCCTTAAACAATGGAAAACATTTATTGTATCTCAGGCTTAAGATTTATAATTTAAAATAAATAATAACAATAATATCAAGTATTTGTGTATTTTGATTCCTATGGAATTCCCAATATTCCCCAGTGCATTCATGTGTTGTACACGAGACACTTTTGTTTGACATAAAAACTGACTGAGGGCATAACTGTCCACTTAGGTTTAAAGTAAATCAAGATCAATTTCTTCTTTTTTTATATTAAAAAAATACACATTCTAATGTTTTCTTTCCCTACTCCAATGGGCCATCCAGCACTCACCCAGAGGTCCAGCTACATTCTAAGTACGTGAGATAGTAAGAGTCATTATTTTGACATCTATTACTGTGTGAAGGAATAATCTTTGGTGGCAATTTTACCACATATGCAATAGTAATGTAAAGGTGTGTGAGCATTTCACACGATACTATCAAAATGCGCAAACTTACGTGCACAATGCTCTTCTTATGAAGGGTGGCACTGCTTGCTTGAGTGTCACTCACAAATGGTGGCATGTTTTAAAAGTCCTCTTTCCCTTGTCCAGTGAAATATGTAGTCTTACCAAATGGTGCTCACGTTACCTAAAGGAAATATTCTAAAGTCAGTGCATAAGATGAAAATTATATCTGGACAAAATGTCCCTTAAAAATAACTTATAGGGCCTCCCTGGTGGCGCAGTGGTTAAGAGTCCGCCTGCCGATGCAGGGGATACGGGTTCGTGCCCCGGTCTGGGAGGATCCCATATGCCGCGGAGCGGCTGGGCCCGTGAGCCACGGCCGCTGGGCCTGCGCATCCGGAGCCTGTGCTCCGCAACGGGAGAGGCCACAACAGTGAGAGGCCCGCATACCGCAAAAAGAAAGAAAAAAAAAAAAAAAAAACTTATAAAGTGGTTAAATTAGAGAATGGTATACCTTGTTAGTCACAATAAGGTGAAATGATTTACAGTACTTAGGCTGTTTTTAGGAAAGTTGCTGTAAGAGTGTACAGTAAGTCCCCTACATAAAAACAAGTTCCGCTCCGAGAGCGCGTTCATTAAGTCCAATTTGTTGGTTAAGTCCAACAAAGTTAGCCTAGGTACCCAACTAACACAATCGGCTATATAGTACTGTACTGTAATAGGTTTATAATATTTTTCACACAAATAATACATGAAAGACAAACATAAAAAATAAAGAAAATATGTTTAATATTATACTACAGTACCTTGAAAAGTACAGTAGTACAGTACAACAGCTGGCATACAGGGGCTGGCATTGAGTGAACGGGCAAGGAATAAAGGTACTGTACTACTGTACTCTATACAGTACTGTAAAGTACACAAAAGCACAACCACTTGTAGAGGATGCACAGACGTGACAACGTACGCCAGACACGTGAACTAACTTACGTGATTGGATATGTGAACACCCGTTTGCGTCTTTGAAAGTTCGCAACTTGAAGGTTCATATGTACGGGACTTACTGTGTTTCTTTGCATTTTGAGATCATAGTGGCTGCCTGAACATGGTGATGACCTCCCCACCAGAGGCCTAGGATCGCAGCAGCATCCCCCATTCCCACATCACATTCACTCCAGGGTATATACTCATCAGATCACTCATACTTCAGAAAGGCATGTTTCCCATGCTCACTCTTTCCTTGTCCCCACCTCCACATTTGAACTCCTGAATTTTTGTCATTTAAAATTTCCATGATATTGACTGTACTGGACCTCAGAGTGCCCTTACAGCTCTGAGTTCTAAGATAATCCATTTCGAAATTTAGCTTTAGTTGTGAAGTCTCTTCCTCTGACAAATGGTACACTATCTTGGCTGAGAAGAGTCGCCTGCCTGCGACGTCTACCTGCAGTCTGGAGGAAAAAAAAAAAAAAAAAAAGAAAAGAAAGAAAAAGCCTAGCTGCAGGCTCGGCTGCCATGGTGTCCTGCATCCCGGGACGGTACTGAACCTTTGGAGGCTGTGCTCCAGGGTGATTTCATTCCATCTTCTTGCACCTCACTGCCACGATCTTGTCAAGCAGCAGCCACTGACAAATCCTACTGTCACACTACAGAATTCATTGTTGGCAGGAATTAAATAGTGTGCCAAGGTGGGCCAAACACATTCTTTAGACTGCATATCTAGGCATTCACAGGGAGGACTAATCTGCTTTGTCTCTCGGTTCCTTTTCAAAAGGGTTTTGTCTTAAGCCTCTGCAGGTCACGGCAACAGACACTTAAAATAATGCATGGCCACCCATCACCCCCACCCTGAAGACACCGAGGAAGAATGAATTTAAGTGGTACTGTGCCAGAAAATATCAAAATGTGAGGCTTTTAAATTGCCAGTGTGAATAAAGCAGAGAGCGAACACAAAGTCATTTTATACTTCAATTTTGCTTTCTCATTTCTCTCAATGGCACTATTCCCTAGATATCCCAGTATTAGGACAGGTATTGTTACAGTCAGCAGCAACTGAACTTGACCCATTTAGATTGCCACTTCCAGACAAGTTAATATCATTCGTAACCTGGACGCCAAACAACTGGTGATTCCAGAGAACAGAATTTTCTATGGCATGCGGGCTGCCAGATATTGCTCTTCGTGAGATTCTAGGCTGGCATCTGTTCCCCTAACTCATAAAGATTCTCATGGATGCTCTTCCTCCCTGTAGGCAGGAAAAGATATCTCACAACACTTTTGCTTAAAGAAAATGTCTCATGATGGGGATTACATTCAAAATACAATCTAAAATTGTGATAACTAAAAGGAGATGTAAAAATTATTCATCTATGTCTCTAGTTACTCCCAACTTGCTCAACTCTAAAGTAATGTTGAACTTAAGAAGAAAATATTTTGTAGAGAATAACCTGACATATCACTAAATACTTTGAGATTTTTTTTTTAAAAAAAAGATCAGAAGGTTAGAGCTTTGAGGTTGGAAGAAGTACATACACAGTAACTTTTTGTTTTTATTTAACATCATGTTTAAAATCTACTCTTATATAGGTTAATCTCCTCTATTCTCACAAAATAAACTGTTTTTTTAAATTAAATTCTGCCTTGTGTAAATTGAAATTTCGTGTTATGTTATTCAATAGTCTATGCCATATGATTCAGCATATAGGTACGATATAGGGAAATATGTATGGACAAATTTAATAGAGTAATTGGAGAATTTTAATGAGGTACGTGACACAAAAACTCCATAATGTTAGAACACCACTAGACATGCCTTTGCATAAATTTTGCTCTTCAAAAGGAGGGTATTATAAAAGCAACAGGTCTTATGGGGCTACTTTTTTTGCAAAAAAAAAGAAAAAGAAAGAAATGACTAGTTATGATAGTGGAGTTGGTAACAAGCATAACCATAGGGCAATAAGGGAGCTGAGACCCCCCCCCAAATTGCAAAGTCAGCAGTCCTAATGCAGCCATTCTCAGGAAGACAGGAGTGGGAGGGGGAGTGTGGATTGAGGGGTGCTGCAACAGTCTTAGCAAAGAAGAAAAGTGTGGATATCATTTTATACCCTTAAGTTGATTAAACTGCATTCTGATTGTTTCCTTTCTTTCCCACTGAAAGTAACTTTCTCCTCTTAGCTCCTGTTCCTGAGCAACTTCAACTTACGCATGAAGCATCATACATCTTTTAGACTCAACTAGCTCCCATAAACTAGCAGTTGTAGCTCCTAAAACTGTCAAATTCCTACATGTTTTTCGTTATCCTCCTAGCAGAGAAAAGGTGATTACTCTACCTCATCAGGTTAATTAGGTCATTGGTTTACTGTACAACCTACATGTTAGTTGTTTTTGGAACAAGTGACCCTTGTTAGTCTAATCAGCTGCGGCCACGGAATTCATGGAACATTCACCAAGATAGAGCATATTCTGGGCCATGAAACACACCTCAGCAAATTTAATAGAACAGAAATCATACAATGTCTGCTTTCAAGCCACGATGGAATTAAACTAGAAATCAATAATAGAAATATCTGAAAAATCTCCAACTATTTGGATTTTAAACAACATATTTCTAAATAACACGAGTCAAAGAAGAAATTCCAAGAGAAATTTCAAAATATTTTGAACTAAATGAAAAGGAAAACACAACTTATTAAAATTTGTGGGCAGAGGGAAATTTATAGCATTTAATGCATATATTAGAAAAGAAAAAAGATTAAAATCAGTAGTCTAAGCTTGCACTTTAGGAAACAAGAAAAAGAAGAGCATGTTAAATACAAAGTGAAAAGAAGAAAAAAATAATAAGAATTGGAACAGAAACATATGAAATTGAACACAGAAAATCAATGAAACCAAAAGCCATTTTTTTTAAGATCAATAAAATTAATAAGCCTGTAGCCAGGGAAACTAAAGAAAAAAAAAGAGGGCAGAAATTACCGAAATAAATAAATAAAGTACAGAAATAAAATAGGGTATATCACTACACATCCCAAGGACATTTAAAGGATAATAAGGGAATCCTATGAACCACTCTATGCCCACAATAGATAATCTGCATGAAATGGACCAGCTCCTTGAAAAATACAATCTGCCAAAACTCACACAAGAAGAGACAATATGAATAGGTCTATATCTGTTAAAGAAATTGAATCAACAATTAACATCCTTCCAAAACAGAAAGCCCCAGGTCCAAATGGATTTGCTGGTGAATTCCCCAAAACATTTAAGGAACAAGTTATGCCAATTTTCCACAACTTCTTTCAGAGGATAGAAGCACAGGGAATATCTCCTAACTCATTCTATCAGGTTAGCATTACTCTAATACCAAAACCAAAGGCATTGCAATAAAAGAAAACTACAGATCAATATCTCTTATGAACACAGATGCAAAAATCTTCAACAAAATAGTAGCAAATTAGGTCCCAACAATGTACAGAAAGAATTATACATCACAACAAAGTGAGTTTTATCCCAGGTAAACAAGGCTGGTTCAACATTTGAAAATTAATTAATGTAATCCATTATATCCATAAGCTGAAGAAAAATTACATGATCATATCAATAGAGGAGAAAAAGCATTTGACAAAATCTAACACCCATTCATGATAAAAATTTTCAATAAACTAAGAATAGAGGGGAACTTCCTCAACTTCATGAAAAACACCAACAAAAAACCTATAGCTTACATCATACTAAATGGTGAGAAGCATGACACTTTACCACTAAGATAAAGAACAATAGAGGATTTCCCCTCTCACCAGTGCTTTCAACATCACACTGGAAGTCTTAGCAAGTGCAATAAGAAAGTAAAGATATACAGATTGGCAAGAAAAACATAAAACTGCCTTTGTTTGCAGATAAATGATTGCGTATGTAGAAAATCTGAAAAAAATCAACAAAAAATTCCTAGAACTAATAAGCAATTACAGCAAAGTTGGAGGATAGAAGGTTGATAAACTCAGTTGCTTTCCCACATACCAGCAATGAACAAGTGGAATTTGAAATTAAGAACACAAAACAATTATACTAGCATTCAAAAAATGAAATACTTAGTTATAAATCTAACAAGATATGTGCAAGATCTATATGGAGAAAACTATAAAACTTGAATGAAAGATATAAAAGAACTAAGTCAAGAGATATCCCATGTTCATGGATAGGAAGACTCAATATTGTCAAACTGTCAGGTTCTTCCTAACTTTATTTATAAACTTGATGCAATCCCAAACAAAATCCCAGTAAGATATTTTGTGGATATTAACAAACTGATTCTAAAGTTTATATGGAGAAGCAAAAGACCCAGAATAGCCAACACAGTGTTGAAGAAGAACAAAGTTGGCAGACTGACATAATGCAACTTCAAGACTTTCTATAAAGCTGCTGTAATCAAGACAGTGTGTTATTGGTGAAAGCACAGACAAAAAAATCAATGAAACAGAACAGAGTCCAGAGACAGACCCTCTTAAATATATAGTCAACTGATTTTTGACAAAGAAGCAAAAGCAATATAATGGAGAAAAGACAGTCTTTTCTATGGTGCTTGAACAACTGAAAAACCAAGTGCAAAAAAAAAAAAAAAAAAGAATCTGGACACTGTCCTTACAACCTTCAGAAAAATTAACTCATAAAGGATCACAGACCTAAATACAAAATGTGAAACTATATATCTCCTAGAAGATAATATAGGAGAAAACCCAGATGACCTGAGGTATGACAGTATCTTTTTAGATACAATGCAAGGGGCACTAACCATGAAAAAAATACTAAGCTGGACTTCATTAAAATTAAAGGCTTCTGATTTGTGAAAGATACTGTAAAGGGAATGAAAAAACTAGCCACAGACTGGGAGAAAATATTTTCAAAGGACATATCTGATAAAGGATTGTCATCTAAATATACAAAGAACACTTAAAACTGAATGATAAGAAAACAAACAACTCAATTAAAAAATGGGCCAAAGACCGAAACAGACACTTCACCAAAGAAGGTATACTGATGGCAAGTAAGAATATAAAAAGATGTTCCACATCATATGTCATCAGGAAATGCAAATAAAAACAAGATACCACTATATACAGATTAGAATGGCTAAAATCCAGAACAGTGACAAAACCAAAACATTGAATAGAATGTGGAGCAGCAGGAACTCTCAATTATTGCCAGAGGGAATACAAAGTTACAGCAACTTTGCAAGACACTTTGGCAGTTTCTTACAAAACAAAACATAATCTTACCATATGATCCAGTAATTGTGCTCCTTGGTATTTATCCAAAAGAGATGAAAATTATGTCCACGAAAAATTGTCTGTGTGGACGTTTACAATAGCTTTACTCATAATTGGCAAAACCTGGAAGCAACCACTATGTACTTCAGTAGATAACAGATAAACTGTGGTACATCCAGACGATAGAATATTATTCAGCTCTAAATAGAAATCAGCTATTAAGTCATGAAAAGATACAGAGGAACCTTAAATCATATTACTAAAAAAACAAAGCCAGGGCTTCCCTGGTGGCGCAGTGGTTGAGAGTCCGCCTACCGATGCAGGGGACACGGGTTCGTGCCCCAGTCCGGGAGGATCCCACATGCCGCGGAGCGGCTGGGCCCGTGAGCCATGGCCGCTGAGCCTGCGCGTCCGGAGCCTGTGATCCACAACAGGAGAGGCCACAACAGTGAGAGGCCCGTGTACCGCAAAAAAAAAAAACAAAAAAACCCCAAAAAAAAACAAAGCCAATCTGAAAAAGACACATACTGTATAATTCCAACTATATGACATTCTGGAAAAAGCAAAATTATTGAGATAGTAAAATGACTAGTGACTGCCAGGGCTTGAGAGGGAGGGAATATCAACAGGTGGAACACTGAGAATCCTTAGGGCAGTGAAACTACAATGCATGATAGTATAATGGTGGATATATGACATCATTCGTCTAAATCCATAGTAAGTACACCAGAAATAGTGAACCTTAACATAAACTGTGAGCTTTGGGTGATAATGTGTCAATGCAGGTTCATCAACTGCAACAAATGTACCATCTGGTGAGGGATGTGGATAATGGGAGAGGCTGTGCATGAGTGGGGGGCACAGAGAATATGGGAAATCCCTGCGTCTTCTGCTTATTTTGCCCTGAACCTAAAACTGATACAAAAAAATAGTCTATTTTTAAAAAAAAAAGAAAAAGAAGAATGAATAAAAGAAACCAGCAAATAAACAAATGTACCCCCAAAAATGAAAGAAAGAAAAACAACAGCCCACCAAGCTACAAAAGGTGCCCTTGTTGATAGAAACTAAAAAGATCTGCCTTGGGCTTCCCCGGTGGCGCAGTGGTTGAGAGTCCGCCTGCCGATGCAGGGGACACGGGTTCGTGCCCCGGTCCGGGAAGATCCCACATGCCGCGGAGCGGCTGGGCCCGTGAGCCATGGCTGCTGAGCCTGCGCGTCCGGAGCCTGTGCTCCGCAACGGGAGAGGCCACAACAGTGAGAGGCCCGCGTAGCAAAAAAAAAAAAAAAAAAAAAAGATCTGCCTTAGTTTACTCAAGCTGCCATAACAAAAATACCATCGACTGGGAAGCATCAACAACAGAAATTTATTTTCTCACAGTGCTGGAGCTTGGAAAGTACAAGACCAAGGCTCCAGCAGGCCTGATTTTCTGGTAAGCGCTCTCTTACTCGCTTACAGAGAGCTGCATTTTGGGTGCGTGTGTGTGTGTGACAGAGGGAGACAGAGAGGGGTCTGGTATTTCTTCCTCTTTTATAAGGACACCACTTCTGTGAAATCAGGGCTCCACATTCATGATCTCATTTAATCTCATTTATCCTTAATCATCTTCTTAAAATTCCTCTCTCTAATACAGTCACCTAGGGGGTTAGGGCTGGACACAGTTCAGTCCAGAGTAGGGCCCACGGTACAGAGGTGATACAATTAACTTCTGGGAGCCTGCAGTTAATGGGAATCTTCATCTCAGAGAAGATGATTGAAAGCTAGGGAAACAATATTCAGCAATTTTAGCAATCTAAACTTAATCCCTTCAAGTGATGATGTTTGTAAAAAAAATGCAATTATTTACAAAATATTGATGCTAACTAGTGAATAGATTTCAGAAGATACATAAGGTAATTCTTTTCAGTATCAACAGTACCAACAGACAAAAATGGGGCCATAGTTGCTTGCATAGTAGCCAAATGCACCATGAGCCGTTTTATCATTTATTTATATTCTTTCACCCCACATTTTTTCCCTCTCATCAACTGAGATTACAAAAATGATGAATTGTATAAAAAAAAGACTAATTTGAAGTTTCAGCTTTTTAGGCCAATTTATAATAACTGGAAAACAATACTGGAAAAAATAAAGGGATATATTTAGCTTTTTATGAGTTTTTAAATACCAAGTTAATTCATTACTTTCTTCACACTGAAACAAAAGATTATATGTCAAAAGATAAAAGGAAATATGGAAAATCAAATACCTATAACATCTGAGTAATAAAACGTCAGATACAAGTTTAGTGAAAAGGGTCAGATGGCAGCTTATTTTTCCAAAGAGGAACAGTCTCAATCAACAATGAAAAATAAAGCTAAATATTTTTATTTATCATTTATTTTAATGATTGTTTCCCTACATCAGAGACCTTTGAGTCAGACAAGGAAACAAGATCGTTACAGTGAAAATTAAATTTGAGAGACGAAGACACGTTTGGGTTGTTTCAACTAGTAGTTCATTTTGAACGTGACATCTACAGCATCAGTGGTGAAATAAGTAATATTATCAGGCCTCTTCCTTAACAGAAAAAGACTTTCCTGGTCATTTCCCTAAGATTGCTGATCAGAGACCCTTAAGTCAGCCATGTAAAGACACAAACAACTTGAACTCTAAGAAATAGATAATACTTAGCCTCTGAACCTCTAAAGAACCCTTAAAGTGTTACTAGTCCCATAAGTAGCCCTCCTTGGCACCTAGGGACTTAAATACTCTCTCTGTCACTCTCTATTAGTGAGGGCATTTCAGTTTGTAAGGCAGGAGCTGTACTGTTTTGCAACTTAACGGTCTACAGAGCTGAAACTCTCAAAGACTTGCCAGAGGAATTGAAGACATAAATGATAATCTTTTATTTAAAGCAAGTACAAAAATGAAAGACAAAAACTTTAAGTATTTTATTTGCAACAAACACATTCTGTATATAGTTGTATTAGTCAGTGCTTGTAAAAGACTCTAAAGAATCCAACACCTTCGTTTTAGGAAAAAAAAAAAAAAAAAAAACCTTACTGCTAGGGGAGAAATATTTATTTCCTGTTACTTTTGAAAAAACTGCTCTACTTCACATATATATCATTTTCGTACAATCGTGACATGCATATTCTTCTTAGATAATATATGGGAGATACAGGTGAGAGAGAACAAAGTGTCCATTTATGTTCTGAAAATGACTGATGAAAATGATAACTCAAAGAAAAAAATGGGTAACTGATGTTTCTGCTTCTCATGTTTTCATATTCCTTTATTGAAGGATTTAGTATGTGAAAATTTATCATTTGAACACATCGCTCTTCTACTTAAGCACAATTTTCTCTTCCACAGGGCTAATGGGAATTAGTAGACCAACTGCTGGGATAAACTGGCTCAAGGCAGCCAGAAAAATCTTTTAAATTGGAGAGGCAGTGTGGAATTTGCTGATGCAGCCATAATTAAAGTTCAATCAGAATAAGGTATATTATAACAACGTGCACCAGAAGAGATACTGCATCTTTTTACAGAAAAGGGAGGTTGTGTGTCCCCTTCATTTATTACTCAAAACCATAGTTTGCATTTTCAGAAATTCCCGGTGAGGGAATCTATACCGCTGTCAAGATGTTTAACCTGTGCATTCATATTCTCAATCATCAATGAGGTATCTCTGACAGACAGTTAATCATCACTATGTATGTGCAAAAATACCTTCCCCTTTTTAATGTAAATGATGTGCAACTTTATATGTTTATTTTTTAAGTTATTTAACTATGATATTATAATAATTCATTCTGAGAGAATAAGTATACAAATGGACAGACAATATAGGGCAACAGAACTCTGATCCAAAACTTCTGCAGCCCCCAGTCCAAAAAGCCAAAACACAAGGTCTACAGCAGTCGGGTCACAATGGTCAGGACTTGGTCAATGGCTGCCAGCTTCCTTCATTTTTGCCTCTGCTTCTGTCTCTGAACCAACCACAGGAAGCCAAATAGGCCCCCCGAATCAATCACATAAGAGTCCCCCCTTCCAGTTAGCCTGCCTCCAGCTTTCCCTTGCCAACAGCCTCCAATAAGAGTCCACTTGAAGCCTTCCTTTTTATGCTCTGCAAAGCTTTCCCACTGCAATGCGTGTCTTTGAGTCACTGCCAAATGCTAGTGATGGTGGCTGACACTGAGTAAATAGCCTCCCTTTGTTCTCATTTTAGCAGTCTTTATTTCTACAACACCATAAAATGTCACTGGTGAAGAAACATTATTTATGCTACAAAATATCTAATACACTAAGACATTTGTATCCTTTGAAATGCTATTTTAAAGGGGTGAAAAGGCAAGATTTTAAGGACTCCGATTTTAAAGACCTTACCTAGACATACACTACACCTTCCTTTTAAGAAGTCAACCTGTATTTGCTACCAATTAATTGTCAGGCATTGAGGTGTGTATTGGATAGTCCAACAAACATAAATAAATTGGTCCCGCTTCTGGAGATTAGTTGTGAGTGGAGAAATAAATAAGTGACCAAATAATCTACTATAGTCTTATATTTACACATGTACCATATGTTAATAAGAAAATGTAAGGGAGAAACCTGACCCTCTACCTCGAAGGGAATGTATGGGTTGGGAATCATGAAGCTATAGAATAATCGTTTGAGGTATGATCAGCATAGTTTGGAAACGTACGTAAAACATCAACTATTAAGAAGTTATTTAGAGACGCCCTTTTTGTAATGAAGATGTACGTTTTTTTATTTTTAAGGAACTGTATTATTCAGAGTTCTCCAGACAAACAGGACCAATAGGATCTGTGTGTGTTTGTATGTGTGGAGAGAGACAGAGACAGAGAGAGACAGAGAGAGATTTATTTTAAGGAACTGGCTCATGCAGTTATGGAGGCTGACAAGTCCCCAGACCTGCAGTCAGCAAGCTGAAGACCCACGAGAGAGCTGCTGGTGTAATTCCAGTGTGAGGGCAAGTAAACTCAGACCCAGAAAGAGCTGATGTTTCAGTTCAAGTCCAAAGGCAGGAAGAAAGATCAGTGTTCCAACTCAAAGGCTGCTATATTGAAAGAATTCCTTCTTACTCAGGGGGCGTCAGTATTTTGATATACTCAGACCATCCATGACTAGATGAGGCCCACTCACATTAGGGAGGCCAATCTGCTTTACTCAGTCCATGGATCCAAATGTTAAACTCATCCAAAATCACCCTCGCAGAAACACCTAGAATAATGTTTGACCACATATGTGGGCATCCCATGGCCCACTCAGGTTGACACAAAATAACAATCAGCAGTCTACCCCTTGTCAACTTGGCACCCATGTGCATCTTTTCAAACTATACTTAATCTCCAAATGAAGACAACAACAAATCATAGTTCCACTTTACATGACACAACTCCCCTACATACAAAAACATCCTAGCCCTTTCTCTAGAAGAGGAGGTAAATTCTTTCAGTAATATTTACTATTCTCCTTGATATTCTGTAACTTAAATACTATGATGTAAAGTTAACAGTACTTAAATACTACAACACAAATTCAATAATCTTATGTTACATGAGCAGAGAATAAAAGAGAGAAGAAAACAAAGATATTTGTATATACATTTTATTACATGTAATATATAACATATATTACACATAATATATACACACAAACATATTCATAACAAAATAAGGAGGAAATACTCATGACAATTACAGTCCTAACTGCTCGCATAGTCATAACTGGTATTTATAACTATGTTTTGCCACTACCCAATCTGTAATCCTTTTGCCTTCAGTAAGCACCTCAGCTGGTTATGGTCCTTTACCTGGTGGGGTGAAATAAATTTTCATCCTGAAGGGTCTGGGTCATTGGTCGCCCTGCCTGTATTGGGTTGCTGTACTTTTACACTGACTTTAATCACAGGGCATGGTAATACTAAGAGATGCCCTAATAGGGCTTCCCTGGTGGTGCAGTGGTTGAGGGTCCGCCTGCCATTGCAGGGGACACGGGTTCGTGCCCCGGTCCGGGAAGATCCCACATGCCGCGGAGTGGCTGGGCCCGTGAGCCATGGCCGCTGAGCCTGCGCATCCGGAGCCTGTGCTCTGCAACGGGAGAGGCCACAACAGTGAGAGGCCCATGTACTGGAAAAAAAAAAAAAAGAGAGATGCCCTAATAGATCTCCTGTATTCCAGACATACTCTTCCTCACGTCCACTGAGGAAGAGCAGTCCCATTTTCCCGTGGTAGTCAGGACCAATCACCTCAGGCAGCATAGTAACTCCCTTCTTTGCCTGTTGATTCAGGGACATGAAGAGTCCAAAGTGGCCTGGTAACTGCCACAACTTCAAGTTCAATGGAATTCTTGTTGTGTCTCATGGTGAAAGCATTCCTCCCGCAGGAACTAAGACTTCTAGGCAGGTAGAGAATACAGGCATAAGAACAGAAGCAAACCTTATGCTAGTGCGGCTCTAGGTTTAATACAAACCTAGAGAGATGGTGCCACTCCCACTTCCACACCCTGACTCCTGGACCTGTGAATCCCGGCTATGGGAGAAACAGCACCATATACTGGACACTAATTCAGAGCATCTACATCCTTAGGGAAACCTTTCCCTAGCCGTGAAAGGTATTGTTCTCTAGGTGGTGCTACAACTGATTCTTCAAAAGCCTATTCCCCCATTCTATCTATTAAGCCAGCTGTTTCAGGATACAATAAGTCCCCTACATACAAACAAGTTCTGTTCCGAGAGCACGTTCGAAAGTCCAATTTGTTCGTAAGTCCAACAAAGTTAGCCTAGGTACCCAACTAACACAATTGGCCATATTGTACTCTACTATAATAGGTTTATGATATTTTTCACACAAATACAACATAAAAAACAAACACAAAAAATAAAGAAAACATTTTTAATCTTACAGTACATTACCTTGAGAAGTACAGTAGTATAGTACAACAGCTGGTGCTTCTTAGCAGTACCAGCTACATCACCGCTGTTTTTACACTTGCCTCTGGACATCCTGGGCTTGATGTCTGTAAAGATGCGGTACTACTGTACTCTATACAGTACTGTACAGTAAAGTACATAAAAGCACAACCACTTGTAGAGGATGCACGCCCATGACAATGTATGCCAGACACATGAACTAACTTACATGATTGGACGTGTGAATGCACATTCACATCTTTGAAAGTTTGCAGCTTGAAGGTTCATAGGTAGGGGCCTTACTGTTAGTGGAGAACAGGATAAGACCAGTGAATCCCATGAGCATGGGCCCATTGCCACCCTTCTTTTGTTATGAAGTGAGTTCTTTGATCAGAGGTGACGCTCTGTGGAATACCATGACAGAAGACACGACATTCTGTAAGTCCACAGACGGTAGTTGGGACAGAAGTATTGCCTGCAGGGAAGACAAGTCCAGGTCCAGTGCCCATTTCAGTAAGAACAAAATGCTGCCCTTCTGTAATGAAAGTAGATCAGACCGGGCTGACCTCCACTGGGGATGGCTCAGTGTTGGTCTCATTTGCTGGCAGACTGGGCACTCAGCAATGGCTATAGCCAAGTTGGCCTCGGTTGAGTAGGTGTCCATGTTGCTGAGCCCAGGCATGACTCCCATCCCTGCCATCATGGCCACTTGTCCATGAGCCCATTGGAAGATCACAGGGATAGCTGGGGAAAGAGGCTGACTGGTATCCACAGAAAGGATTTTAAAAATCCTCCTCTGCTGAGGTTACCCTTTAATGAGCAATCACATACGGTTAAGTTGCATACTTTCAAAGATACGAACATGAATCTGGTTCCAGCAAGGAACCAGAACCTGTGCCATCAACGTCAGGCATGAGTGAAATTACAGCTTGCCCTCCGTCTCCTATTCCTGAGGATCCTTCAGCTCTACCATCTCCCACCTCCTCTTCCTTCTCCAGTCAGTAACTCTTCTTGCCTGTTCACTTGATGCCAGCCCCTGGATGCCAGCTGTTGTACTGTACTACTGTGCTTTTCAAGGGACTGTACTGTAAGATTAAAAATGTTTATTTTTATTTGTTTTTTATGTATTATTTGTGCAAAAAGTATTATAAACTTATTACAGTACAGTACTATATATATAGCCGATTGTGTTAGTTGGGGAGCTAGGCTAACCTTGTTGGACTTATGAACAAATTGGACTTACTAACCCGCTCTCGGAACAGAACTCATTTGTATGTAGGGGACTTAATGTATCTTCATATTTTTTTGCCCATTAAGAGAAGTCTATCCATAGACTTCCTCCCCAGATTTCCTTGTCAACAATTTCCCAATCATGTTCTTTCCAAATCCCTAACCATCCAGCCAAACCACTGGCCATAAATGGGTATGAATCATACATCTGGCCACTTATCCTGCCAAGCAAAGTGAACAAGCAGGTGCACTGCTCAAAGCTCTGCCCACTGGGAGGACTTCCCTTCACCACTGTCCTTTAGGGATGTCGCAGAGAGATGCTGGGCTGCTGCAGCTGTCTACCTTCAGGTGGTGCTTACAAATCAGGCAGAACCCTCTGTAAACCAGGCTCCAGTCTCCTCGTCCTCTGCCAGCTGATTGTAGGGAACTCCCCATGAAGCCATAGGTGCAGGTTGGGAAAGAGAAGGCAGTATAAAAGGAGTGGTGTCCATGGGCATTTAGACCACTTCATATAACTTACATGTACCTTCAGGGCCTGCTTGGGACCAACTGTGTACATCCCACTTCCATTTGATGATGAAGTGCTGCTATGCATGTCCAACATTATAGCTTGGTGCATCACATGACACCCCGCTCATGCTGGGCAGTTGCTCAGCTCACATGGTAATTTCGTGGCCCAAGGTAAAGAATTTAGTCATTACTAAGGCCCAGTCACAGGCCAGGAGCTGTTTCTTAAAAGCAGAGTCATTGCCCACAGAGGATGGTAGGGGCTTTGCTCCAAAATCTTAAGGGCCTGCATTATGATTCATTTATAGAGGCCCACCAAGGCTCCCAACAGCATCCTTAGCTGCCACAGACACTCCAAGCACCACTGGATCTTCCGGATCATAAGGCCTAAATTGCAAAGCAGCTTGCATGGCAACCTGGACCCAATACAGAGCCTTCTCTTGTGCTGGGCATCACTCAAAACTAGCAGCTTTTTGGGTTACTCAGTAAATGGGTCAGAGTAATATGTCTAAATGAGGACTATATTACCTCCAGAATACAAAGGGGGCCACTAAGCATTGTGCCTTTTGCAACCAAAAAGGGCCACATGCAACTACTTATCCTTCGTCTTTGAAGGGATATCTAAACATGCCCCAAACACACCACTGGACCCCTAGAAAGGCAGAAGACCCCTGAGCATTTTTTGTCAGTTTTATTATCATCCTCTTACATGCAAATGTCTTACTCATAAGTCTAGAGTAGTTGTTACTTCCTGCTTACTAAGTTCAATAAGCATAAAGTATGGTGGGGGAATTCCCCAGCAGTCCAGTGGTTAGGACTCTGTGCTTCCACTTCAGAGGGCATGGGTTCAATCCCTGGTCAGGGAACTAAGATCCCACAAGCCGCTTAGCGTGGCAAAAAAAAAAAAAAAAATTAGCATAAAGTCATCAGTGTAATAATGGACCAGTGTAATATCTTATGGAGGGGAAAGGCAAGCAAGACCCCCCCGAACTAAATTATGACATAGGGCTGGAGAGCTGATATACCCCTAAGGTGGGACAATGTAGGTATTTTTCTGACCTTGCCAGCTGAAAGTAACCAGCTTCTGGTGGTCTTTCTTAAAAGGGATAGAGGAAAAAAAGCATTTGCCAGATCAATAGCTCCAAACCAGGTACAGGGGATGTCTTAATTTGCCCAAACAATGAAACCACATCTGGCACAGCACCTGCAATTGAATTTACAACCTAGTTAAGCCTACAATTATCCACCGTCATTCTCCAGGATGCATCCGTCTTTTGCACAGGCTAAATAGGTGAGTTGAATGGGGATAAATTAGACGATGCCACCCCTGCATCTTTCAAATCCCTAATGGTGGCGCTAATCTCTGCAATCCCTCCAGGAATCCAGTATGGCTTTTGTTTAGTATTTTCTTAGGTAGAGGCAGTTGTGGTGGCTTCCACTTGGCTTTTCCCACCATAATGGCCCTCGCTCCACTGGTCAGAATCCCCAATATGGAGATTCTGCCAGCTGCTAAGGATGTCTGCCCCGACTAGGCACTCCAGACTGAGGAAATGGTTACAGACTGGGTTCAAGGACATACTGGGCCAACACTGAGAGGGACCTGGTCTAAAACTCCATTGCTCAGCTGACCTCCATAAGCCCCCTGGAAGGCCACAGTGATATTTTGGATCTCTGGAATAAGTGTCCAATATTCCCCCAAAGGCCCAATTATTTCTTTTTTCCCAGTGTACCCTGGTAAAACGCCATGAATCCCTTTGGGGAAAGCTGAGAGAAAGATTAACAGTATACATTTTTGGCAACAGGGGTCCTTCTTTAAGGAGACCCCACCTCCCCATCATTCAAGGGATGTGGAGTCTGTAAACTGGCTCAAGTGTGAGACTGATTGAGGCCATGACTCTGTTTTTATGACTTATGTTAGACTTTTGTTCACTTGGCCTAAAGTATGTCTGGTTCTACAGATTAAGTGAGAATGGAATAGGCTTCCTAGCTATTTCACCTCCAGGAGCACCATGATGAACTAGGCAAGGCCATGGTCTGCATGAGTCAGGCTAGTCTGACTGCTGCTTTGATTCTGCTGTCCATGACCATATCCACACCCACCTTGCCTGCCACCAACTGGCCCCTGCTACCCAGGATCCAATTATTCCAGTGGCATTTAGGTTTATCAATTCAATGACCGCGGTTCCCACTGTGAGGTCTGGTTGCAGAGAAGAACAATCATGGAGCTCTTCAAAGATGCTGGGGCTTCCGTCACAAATTGATTTCTCACAGTCGTGGTGAAAGCTATGTCTTCTGGATGCTCTCTGTGTGGGCAAGTCTTAAATGACAAATACGCTCTAACATTCCAGTCTCCCTAAGTCTTTGAATCCCTTCCTCTCCACTAAACCAAGGTAGGGCAGGCACTTTCACTGCTTTAGTCAGTCAACCAACCAAACTGTCATAGCCCTCGGTTTGACAGCTCAGCTGACCCGCTAAACACAGAATCCTTGCTCGGTGAGCCCTCAGTGAATCAGTAAATTCAACCTGACCCAACTTTAAGTTCCTTCCACCATTATCCAACACTTTTGACATCTAACCCCTCACAGGTTCCCTAGACTTCCATCTGTATAAATTAGAAGACTCAAGTAGTTCTTTTGGAATGTAGCACATCTCCTATGGGTCACATTCTATCCCTCACCTGTACAGACCTGCTAGGACTTGAGTCTAGTTATAGGTATAGAAGCAAAGACGGGTGATGGGTGTGGGTGCTGAGGAGAATCAGTACTATCTTGCATGGCAACTGCCTCAGGAGAGACCAATACCATTTCCTTGGGCAATGCAGGGTTTATGCCTTCAGATCGGGGTGGAGAGATCACTTCCACTGGGAACAGAGAGGACTCTTCCATTGGAAAGAAGATTCATCAGAATTTAGGGGCTTAATGTCCCCAGTTTCATCAGAATCTTCCTACATGTTCCCATTCAGGACCCCATTCCGCCCCAGTTAATGCCCTCACTTAGCAATAGATACCCTGTGAGGCTGGAGTTCAAATTGCATTTAGCCACTGAAAGGATGAGATTTTTTTTGTTTGATTTTTCTAGCAATCTCAGCCTTAAGACTACAAGAGATAAGGGTCTCCTTTAGGGCACACACAAAAGCTTTAGGTCATTTATGCCGGGCTTCAAATGGGAATTCAAATCTCTGAGCTCATCCTTTTCTTTCCCAACTTTTCCAGCCACATTAGGAGAAACCAGCCAGTCTTGTTATATCTGTTTGTCTGAGAAAAATGTTCAAAAGTATAATGTACACAAACATCCAGATTCTTGCTTCTTCTAAGGGGTCAATTAGGAAAATCCTATGGAGATATTTTGCACATCTCTATGGCTAAATCATGCCATGTACTATCAGTGCTCTCTTTACTACTGGAAATAGAGTCATTAGCATCTTTACATCTAACCATATAAATAGTCAATTCCAGAGACACCAGAACTGATTCATAAAATTCATCTTAAAATTCTGATCCTCTAAAACCAGTCTCAGTACCAAAATATGCCTTAGGTTCTCCAGACAGAGAGATAGAGAGATAGGGAGACCAAGGGGAGCCAATGGATAGTTCCAGTCAAAGTCTGAAGGCCTGAGAACCATGAAAGCTTATGGTATAGTTCCATTCCAAAGGCTGGTAGGATCAGTATCCAGAAAGAGTCAAAGTTTCACTTTGGCAGTATATCAAAAGGCAGTACAAAAACCTCTGTCACAAGTTGAAGGCTGTTAGGTAGGAGGAACTTCCTCTTAGTCAGGTTGGGAGGGGGGTTCAGCCTTTTGATCTATTCATGCCTTCAACTGATTGTCAAGGCTCACCCATAATAGGAAGAGCAATCTGCTTTACTCAGTCTATTGACTTAAATGTTAAATTCACAAACACTCTCATAGAAACATCCAGAATAATGGTTGACCAAATACCTGGATACCCTGTATTCCAGTCAAGGTGACACACAAAATTAACCATCAGAGTTATTCCAAGAAGAATATTCCAAAGAATGGTGGATGCAGTGTTTTACCATAAATAAAGAAAAAATTGGATAAATGAGAACCCTTTAAAAGTTGATGAGATTTGCATGTTGTACGCCTACAACAATGTTAATGAATTCTAATGAGTTACTATACCACTATATCATTACTGAAAAAGTCTTGAAGAAAAACACATTTTATGAGGGGAAAAACTGTATACTTTTCTAAATATTAATAGAATTGATGGTATTCATAAAACAGCTAAATAATTTTCCATGTTGAGATAAAATTTCCTATAACATATTCAGCCAAATGGTTCCACAAGATGTTTAAAGGTGTTACTGGAAGGTGGCTAAATAAAATCCTGGGTTAAATACAGCAAAAAAAAAAAAAAAGAGAGAGAGAGAGAGAAAGACAAAAAAAGCTCTCTTTAAGCAAGCCTCTAAAAGCCTTTAGTATCTGCATTAGCCTTGTGAATCTTCAAGAGGGAGATATAATAAGTAGCTTTTTCCAACTGTACTGGATCACAATAGTCTTTTAGTCCTGGAGCATTTTGCAGATTAGTGTCCTGTGAAACACACTTTGGAAAATGCTTCTCTTGAGTATTTTAAGTTTGAAACATTTCTAATGTTCTTTTCAATTTAAAGGAGTAAAAATATCTGTATATTATGAAACTGTTATAATAACATCTTATATAAGTACAGCACTAATTAGTTTCAAAGTGCTCTCACCACAATTACAGCATTGTAGCTTTACAAGATTTTTGTAAGGCAGGTATAATGATCCTCATCACAGGATCAAGAATTTAGGACAGAGATAATTTAAGAGACTTGCTCAAGGTCACATAGCTAGTTAGTAATAGAACTTGGGTTAGAAGTTTTTGGTTTTTTTTTTAAGATACCCAAGCAAAACTCTTTCCTCTTAATTACAATGTTTCGACAGCATTTATTCATTAATGTCTATTCATACATTACTTGCATACAATCATCGAGTTCATTCATACATGAACTCGATTAGTCACTTATGAAGTCTAGACAGGAAAATGACTTTTAGCCTTCTAAGCCTGGGTTTCAATACTAGTTCTATACACAGACTGTGTGACTCTGGTCAGATTTCTCGAGCACTTTGAGCCTCAGTTTCCTTAGTAAATGGGGATTAGAAACAATTCCACAATTCCTTTTCTAAAACCTTATGGCCAGATGTATTTCTCAACTTAAGCCATATTATACTGGGGTAATTCACTCTATATTCCATGTATTACATAACAACTACAACAGTACCCATAAAAAAAGACAATTTTTTTTTCAGTTAAACATATCAATATTCAAACTGAGTAGGTTTCGTTAAAGACTAATATTACCTCAGAGCAATTCAGCTCAGAATTTTAACACCAAATATACTTTGACATAAAATGAATGAAAACAGCTTTCGGATATCAGAAGTTGTATTAGTCAGTTTAGACTGCTATAAAAGAGTACCATAGATTAACTCGTTTATAAACAACAGAAATTTATTTTTCACACATCTGGAGTCTGTATGTCCGAGATCACCGTGCCAATGTGTTAGGGCTATGGCGAGACTCTGCTACTGGGTTGCAGATAGCTGACCTCTCTTTGTATCTTCGCATGACAGAACAGAGAGAGGAAGCAAGCTCTCTCTGAGTCTTATAAGGGCACTAATCCCATTCATGAAGACTCCACCCTCATGACCTCATCTAATCCTAGTTACCCCTCAAAGGTCCCACTTCCTAATACCATCACACTGTGAGGGTAGCATTTCAACATATGAATTTTAAAAAGACACATTCAGTCCTTAACAAAGGTCCTTGGCTATCAGAACTATGATAACATATATGAATACCTATCTCAGGACTGTTGCAAAAATACAAAGAGATACATGTTAGAACACACAGAACAGTGCCTGGTACACAGTGAAAGCACAGCACAATGCCAGCTATTGGTATTATTATGATTATTAAGCAACACTGCATTCTTCACATTCTTCAAAATTATGTTTATTAAAAACTGCAGGAAAGGCCGGATGTGGCTGGAAAGACCACTGGGTCAATTGTGCGAGGTCCGAACGGTGACTGGAAGGTGCCTCAGCACTCAAGCAGGGAGCCATTATAGAGGTACCATGCACCCTGAACATCAAGAGTGGCACCACCAAGCTCTTTCCCTGGGAAATACACTCAGCAACAAGTTGCCATAGCTATGAACTGTGTCTGTGAATATCTGTGCTTTATCTCAATTTATTTTGTGCATCCAGTAGCAAGATGTGTCCTCAGGTTTAGGGAGAGCACCAGAATCACAACTACTGCTGAACAATCACTGACAGGAAGACATTGGAATTCACCAAAAAAGACACCCCACATCCAAAGACAAAAGAGAAGCCGCAATGGAATGGTAGTAGGGACGCAATCACAATAAAATCAAACCCCATAACTACTGGGTAGGTGACTCACAAACTAGAGAACAATTATACCACAGAAGTCCACCCACTGAAGTGAAGGTTCTGGGACCCACGTCAAGCTTCCCAACCTGGGGAGGAGGAATTCCCAGAGAATGAGACTTTGAAGGCTAGCAGGATTTGATTGCAGGACTTCAACAGGACTGAGGGAAACAGAGACTCCACACTTGGAGGGCACACACAAAGTAATGTGCACATCAGGACCCAGGGGGAAGGAGCAGTGACCCCACAGGAGACTGAACCAGACGTACCTGCCACTGTTGGAGGGTCTCCTGCATAGGTGGGGAGTGGCTGTGGCTCACTGTGGGGACAAGGACAGTGGCAGCAGAAGTTCTGGGAAGTAGTCCTTGGCATGAGCCCTGCTGGAGTCCACCATTAGCCCCACCAAAGACTGTGTACCCTCTACTGATGGGTCACCTCAGGCCAAACAGCCAACAGTGAGGGAAATCAGCCCCACCCATCAGCAGACAAGTGGATTAAAGTTTTACTGAGCTCTGCCCACCAGAGCAACACCCAACTCTACTGACCACCAGTCCCTCCTATCAAGAAGCTTGCACAAGCCTCTTAGATAGCCTCATCCACCAGAGGGCAGACAGCAGAGGCAAAAAGAACTACAGTCCTGCAGCCTGTGGAACAAAAACGACATTCACAGAAAGACAGTCCTCTTCCTTTTCATTTTGTCTATGTCCCACATGAAGGAACAAGATAAAACCCCAGAAAAACAACTAAATGAAGTGGAGATAGGCAACCTTCCAGAAAAAGAATTAAGAATAATGATAGTGAAGATGATCCAGGACCTTGGGGAAAAAATGGAGGCAAAGATCGAGAAGATGCAAGAAATGAAGACCTAGAAGAATTAAAGAACAAACACCTAGGGCTTCCCTGGTGGCGCAGTGGTTGAGAGTCCACCTTCCGATGCAGGGGACACGGGTTCGCGCCTCGGTCTGGGAGGATCCCACATGCCGTGGAGCGGCTGGGCCCGTGAGCCGTGGCCGCTGGGCCTGCACGTCCGGAGCCTGTGCTCCGCAATGGGAGAGGCCACAGCAGTGAGAGGCCCGCATACCGCCAAAAAAAAAAAAAAAGAACAAACACCTAGAAGAATTAAAGAACAAACAAACAGAGATGAACAATACAATAACTGAAATGAAAAATACACTAGAAGGAATCCATAGCAGAGTAACTGAGGCAGAAGAACAGAAAAGTGACCTGGAAGAGGGAATGGTAGTTCACTACTGCAGAACTGCAGAACAGAATAAAGAAAAAAGAAAAAAGAATGAAAAGAACTGAAGACAGCCTAAGAGACCTCTGGGACAACATTAAATGCAAAAACGTTCACATTATAGGGCTCCCAGAAGGAGAAGAGAGAGAAAAAGTACCTGAGAAAATATTTGAATAGATTATACTCGAAAACTTCCCTAACGTGGGAAAAGAAATAGCCACTCAAGTCCAGGAAGTGCAGGGAGTCCCAGGAAGGATAAACCCAAGGAGAAACATGCCGAGACACATAGTAATCAAACTGACAAAAATTAAAGACAAAGAAAAATCATTAAAAGCAACAAGGGAAAAACAAAAAATAACATAAAAGGGAACTCCCATAAGGTTAACAGCTGATTTCTCAGCAGAAACTCTACAAGCCAGAAGGGAGTGGCACAGTATACTTAAAGTGATGAAAGGGAAGAAACTACAACCAAGATTACTCTACCCAGCAAGGATCTCATTCAGATTCGATGGAGAAATCAAAAGCTTTACAGATAAGCAAAAGCTAAGAGAATTCAGCACCACCAAACCAACTCTACAACAAATGCTAAAGGAACTTCCCTAAGTGGGAAACACAAGAGAAGAAAAGGACCTACAAAAACAAACCCAAAACAATTAAGAAAACAGTAATAGGAACATACATATCAATAATTACCTGAAATGTGAATGGATTAAATGCTCCAACCAAAAGATACAGGCTCGCTGAATGGATGCAAAAACAAGACCCATCTATATGCTGTCTACAAGAGACCTACTTCAGACCTAGGGACACATACAGACTGAAAGTGAGGGGATGGAAAAACGTATTCCATGCAAATGGAAATCAAAAGAAACCTGGAGTAGCAATACTCATATCAGATAAAATAGACTTTAAAATAGGGAATGTTACAACAGACAAGGAAGGACATTACATAATGATCAAGAAATCCAAGAAGAAGATATAACAATTATAAATATATATGCACCCAACATAGGAGCAACTCAATACATAAGGCTAACAGCTATAAAAGAGGAAATCGACAGTAACACAATAATAGTAGGGGACTTTAACACCTCACGTACACCAATGAACAGATCATCCAGATGGAAAATTAATAAGAAAATATAAGATTTAAATGACACAACAGACCAGATAGATTTAACTGACATTTATAAGACATTCCAACCGAAAAGAACAGATTAAAATTTCTTCTCAAGTGCACATGGAACATTCTTCAGGACAGATCACATCTTGGGTCACAAATCAAGCCTCGGTAAGTTTAAGAAAACTGAAATCATATCAAGCAGCTTTTCTGACCACAATGCTATGAGATTAGAAATCCATTACAGGGAACAAATTTTAAAAACACAAACACATGGAGGCTAAACAATATGCTATTAAATAACCAAGAGATCATGGGAGAAATCAAAGAGGAAATCAAAAAACACCTAGAAACAAATGACAGTGGAGACACGACAACCCAAACCCTATGGGATGCAGCAAAAGCAAATCTAAGAGGGAAGTTTATAACAATACAATCCTATCTCAAGAAACAGGAAACATATCACATGAACAACCTAACCTTGCACCTAAAGCAATTAGAGACAGAAGAACAAAAAAAACCCAAAGTTAGCAGAAGGAAAGAAATCATAAAGATCAGATCAGAAATAAATGAAAAAGAAATGAAGGAAACGATAGCAAGATCAATAAAACTAAAAGCTGGTTCTTTGAGAAGATAAACAAAATTGATAAACCATTAGCCAGACTCATCAAGAAAAAAAGGGAGA
This sequence comes from Mesoplodon densirostris, assembly GCF_025265405.1. Taxonomy (NCBI): domain Eukaryota; kingdom Metazoa; phylum Chordata; class Mammalia; order Artiodactyla; family Ziphiidae; genus Mesoplodon; species Mesoplodon densirostris. The sequence goes on along the minus strand of NC_082662.1, from coordinate 179,658,364 downwards.
AGGCTCACATCAATAGAATTAGAAATGAAAAAGGAGAAGTAACAACTGACACTGCAGAAATACAAAAGATCATGAGAGATTACTACAAGCAACTCTATGCCAATAAAATGGACAACCTGGAAGAAATGGACAAATTCTTAGAAATGCACAACCTTCTGAGACTGAACCAGGAAGAAAGAGAAAATATGAACAGACCAATCACAGGCACTGAAATTGAAACTGTGATTAAAAATCTTCCAACAAACAAAAGCCCAGGACCAGATGGCTTCACAGGTGAATTCTATCAAACATTTAGAGAAGAGCTAACACCTATCCTTCTCAAACTCTTCCAAAATATAGCAGAGGGAGGAGCACTCCCAAACTCATTCTACGAGGCCACCATCACCTTGATACCAAAACCAGACAAGGATGTCACAAAGAAAGAAAACTACAGGCCAATATCACTGATGAACATAGATGTGAAAATCCTCCACCAAATTCTAGCAAACAGAATCCAACAGCCCATTAAAAGGATCATACACCATGATCAAGTGGGGTTTATCCCAGGAATGCAAGGATTCTTCAATATACACAAATCAATCAACGTGATACACCATATTAACAAATTGAAGGAGAAACAACCATATGATCATCTCAATAGATGCAGAGAAAGCTTTCGAAAAAAATCAACACCCATTTATGATAAAAACCCTGCAGAAAGTAGGCATAGAGGGAACTTTCCTCAACATAATAAAGGCCATATATGACAAACCCACAGCCAACATTGTCCTCACTGGTGAAAAACTGAAACCATTTCCACTAAGATCAGGAACAATACAAGGTGCCCACTCTCATCACTATTATTCAACATAGTTTTGGAAGTTTTAGCCACAGCAATCAGAGAAGTAAAAGAAATAAAAGGAATCCAAACTGGAAAAGAAGAAGTAAAGCTGTCACTGTTTGCAGATGACATGATACTATACATAGAGAATCCTAAAGATGTTACCAGAAAACTACTAGAGCTGATCAGTGAATCTGGTAAAGTAGCAAGATACAAAACTAATGCACAGAAATCTCTGGCATTCCTACACACTAATGATGAAAAATCTGAAAGTGAAATCAAGAAAACACTCCCATTTACCATTGCAACAAAAAGAATAAAATATCTAGGAATAAACCTACCTAAAGAGACAAAAGACCTGTACGCAGAAAATTATAAGACACTAATGAAAGAAATTAAAGATGATACAAATACATGGAGAGATATACCATGTCCTTGGATTGGAAGAATCAACATTGTGAAAATGATTCTACTATCCAAAGCAACCTACAGATTTAATGCAATCCCTATCAAACCACCACTGGCATTTTTTCACAGAACTAGAACAAAAAATTTCACAATTTGTAAAAAACACAAAAAACCGCGAATAGCCAAAGCATCTTGAGAAAAGAAAAATGGAGCTGGAAGAATCAGGCTCCCGGACATCAGACTATACTACAAAGCTACAGTAATCAAGACAGTTTGGTACTGGCACAAAAACAGAAATATAGATCAATGGAACAGGAGACAAAGCCCAGAGGTAAACCCACGCACATATGGTCACCTTATCTTTGATACAGGAGGCAAGAATACAGAGTGGAGAAAAGATAGTCTCTTCAGTAAGTGCTGCTGTGAAAACTGGACAGGTACATTTAGAAGTATGAAATTAGAACACTCCCTAACACCATACACAAAAATAAACTCAAAATGGATGAAAGACCTAAATGTAAGGCCAGACACTATCAAACTCTTAGAGGAAAACATAGGCAGAACACTCTATGACATAAATCACAGCAAGATCCTTTTTGACCCACCTGCTAGAGAAATGGAAATAAAAACAAATGGGACCTAATGAAACTTAAATGCTTTTGCACAGCAAAGGAAACCATAAACAAGACGAAAAGACAACCCTCAGAATGGGAGAAAATATTTGCAAATGAAGTAACTGACAAAGGATTAATCTCCAAAATTTACAAGCAGCTCGTGCAGCTCAATGGCAAAAAAACAAACAACCCAATCCAAAAATAGGAAAAAGACCTAAATAGACATTTCTCCAAAGAAGATATACAGATTGCCAACAAACACATGAAAGAATGCTCAACATCATTAATCATTAGAGAAATGAAAATCAAAACTACAATGAGATATCATCTCACAGTGGTCAGAATGGCCATCATCAAAAAATCTAGAAACAATAAATGCTGGAGAGGGTGTGGAGAAAAGGGAACACTCTTGCACTGCTGGTGGGAATGTCAATTGATACAGCCACTATGGAGAACCGTATGGAGGTTCCTTAAGAAACTAAAAATAGATCTACCATATGACCCAGCAATCCCACTACTGGGCATATACCCTGAGAAAACCATAACTCAAAAAAGAGTCATGGGGCTTCCCTGGTGGCACAGTGGTTGAGAGTCCGCCTGCAGATATAGGGGACACAGGTTTGTGCTCCGGTCCGGGAAGATCCCACATGCCGCGGAGCGGCTGGTCTCATGAGCCATGTCCACTGAGCCTGCATGTCCAGAGTCTGTGCTCCACAACGGGAGAGGCCACAACAGTGAAAGGCCCGCGTACAGCAAAAAAAAAAAAAAAAAAAAAAAAAAGAGTCATGTACCAAAATGTTCATTGCAGCTCTATTTACAACAGCCAGGACATGGAAGCAACCTAAGTGTCCATAAACAGATGAACGGATAAAGAAGATGTGGCACATATATACAATGGAATATTGCTCAGCCATAAAAAGAAATGAAATTGAGTTATTTGTAGTGAGGTGGATGGACCTAGAGTCTGTCATACAGAGTGAAGTATGTCAGAAAGAGAAAAACAGATACCGTATGCTAACACATATATATGGAATCTAAGAAAAAAAAAGAAAAGGTCATGAAGAACCTAAGGACAATACAGGAATAAAGACACAGACCTACTAGAGGATGGACTTGAGGATATGGGGAGGGGGAAGGGTAAGCTGTGACAAAGTGAGAGAGTGGCATGCACATATATACACTACCAAATGTAAAATAGATCGCTAGTGGGAAGCAGCTGCATAGCACAGGGAGATCAGCTCGGTGCTTTTTGACCACCTAGAGGGGTAGGATTGGGAGGGTGGGAGGGAGGAAGACGCAAGAGGGAAGAGATATGGGAACATATGTATATGTATAACTGATTCACTTTGTTATAAAGCAGAACCTAACACACCACTGTAAAGTAATTATACTACAATAAAGTTGTTAAAAAAAAATAAAATAAATAAATAAAGACAAGGACCGTTACTTTTGCAACAATTAAAAAAAAAAAAAACCTGATCAAGTGCTTCTTTGATAGTCAGGAATTTTACACTTTTCTATTCAGCTAATATTTCTATTCTACTTATTTTGTAAAATATATTTAATATTATATACTGTTGTGCTTGAAAAAATTTTAAGGTCGCCCACTAAAATATTTCTCTGGCAAAAAAAAAGTTTGCATATATTTTTAAGTGTAAACTTGTTATGTCTTGTAACCATTGGGAGATAAGACTTCTCTGTAAAAATTTCCATAAAGTTCTAAGTATGAAAATTATTTTCTGATTGAATTATCGTTACGATTATTAGTAGTAAAATTATTAAATATAAAAACAAAACATTAAATTTTGATTACAAAGTTAATAACAAGATAGGGTTAGCATCAAAAAAAAAAAAAAAAAGATCTGAACTGGAGATTGAGGTTGGAGGCCATGATACTATTAAAACTATTCACAGATATTCCAGCTCTTTTCATGTAGCATTACACATCCCTGTCCCATTGTTGGAAAGCAAGGCCATGTCAATAAAATGTGATAAGCATTGATGTATGTCACATCTGCAAAGATGTTTTAAGAGAATGTGTAATTTACCGTTTCCTTTGAGTGGCCATAAAGAGTGCTGACTTCCAGCCGATAAGTTTATTTAAACTTTATTGAGTTAACACACTGAGATATTGGAGCCTAGCTTATTACTATAGAAAAGCCTAGTCTCTCCTTATTATTAAAGAAATTTTCTATTATCCTCTTAGGTGTGGGAATTAAAGTCATGAAAGCAGATGAGATTTCTTAGGAGTGTCTAAGAAGTGAAGTATTCTAAGAACAGAGCCTATGGATGGAACACCATCACTTGAAGGACTGATCAATAAATGTCTTCAAATGTCACTAAGTAGGAGCAGTTGAAAGAAAACTTACTTTTAAGTAAAAGAGAGAAGTGCCATACAAGCAAAAAAAAGGGGAACTTTCAAGGGAGAAATAGAAAATAGAATTAAATACAAACTATTCAGATGAACTGAGAATGGAAAAGTGACCCCTGAGTTTAGAAACTGCAATCAGTGATGACTTCAGTGAGAGAAGTTTTATTGGGATCTCCTGAAGGTACAAGGCAGTAGGTTCAGGATTAACCAGGAGGTAACAACTACCTTTAAGAAGCTTTGGTGTAAAAGGTAAGATGTTTTCCATACAAAGAATAATAACTAAATAATGAAAACAGTCTGAATTGATCATGAGAATTTCTTCCATTTCACCCTTTCGTTGCATCAATAGACATAAATGTACGCAACAAGATCACACATTCAGTGTCGTAAACGTTGGGAGAAAAATGTATACAATTAAAATGAAGATCAGTGTAAGTGACTTTAGTGGAATTTTTACATGAATTATTCCACTAAAACTTTATATAGATTCCATCAGAAGTACGGCAAATATATGAGGTTAAAAGACTTGTTCATTTAGTATGATGAAATTGCCTACATACACACATATAGGCACATGCATATACATACATCTTATAACTATATCGGTACTGAGGAGAATGACAACAATTTAGTGAAATATATTCCATCCCAGAATCAAATTTCTCTACAGTTTCAGAATGCATTAATATCTTAATTTATGACGACGAATATGTGTGCTCAAGGTTATTCAGTATTTCTCTTAAAGGTGATTTGTCCTACAACTTAAACTTGCCCAAAGGTAGGTCCATGTGCATATTTTTCATAAATAATGAATTATCATTTAGTTAAGTACAATATTAGTCTCCTTTAGACAAAATTTTAAAATGTTGAATATTTAGAACATATATATATATATATATATATATATATGTGAATTAGTTATCTCAAATCTACTATTTTTTAAGAGGACAGACCCTTAATAACTTTTATCTAGTGCAGGAGTGAAGAAGTTCAAGGAAAAAAAAAGCAAAGATTAAATAACTCTGACTCAATAATTGTTTGAGATGATAAATTTATAGAAAGAAATGGATGGATAATTTTCTGAGCCTCAAAAAATATTTTGTCGTCTTATGCACTAGATACCATCCTGAATATCAACGGTGTTTCAAAGCTGTTTAAGTTGATGTTAAGCTTAAAATGTAAATTTATGCAGCAATTAGAGAATTACTTGGGTAGAAATGCAGCAAATTTGAGATAATATAAAACCACGACAAGCTTTTAGCCAGGGTGAGAACCTTACAGAGTCATTATAAGCTGTCGGATGAAGTGCTGTATGGTTATGGACAATGTGTATTAATGCTGATGGGAGGAAAAAGTTATTATCCTACTAACAAGGATCTGGATAACAAGATCACCCTTTCTTAATCAGATTTTTTTCCTTCTGGTTATAATTAAAATTTGGTCTTTCCAAACTGTAAGCCACAATGTACTATCATACAAATCAGTTTATAAGATTAAGCTATAAAAGAAGGTATTTGTTTTTTGTCACATGACACCATTACCTACATAGTATTCCACTCCTAAAAATGTCAGATCCATACTCTTTGGATATGCCAAAAAACTGACTGAAAATTCATTCCTTAATATAAAATCTGAATAATTATGTGCTATAAGATGTGAGACCTTTTTTCTCTAGCGTTCACTCTGTAATTATGCAAGTACTCCACACAGGAGATCTTAGCAAAAAAAAAAAAAAAATTATCTAAAGCAATGCTTCTTAAAGTCTGGCCTGCAGGCCAGTGGAAGTCTGAAAAGTAATACAGTTCATGACAAGATCAATACGTTATTTGAGACTAAGTACATAGGAACTTTTATTACAATATGGTACTTCCACGTCCAAGAATGTCATTTTTATTTTCTGTGTATTCATTTTTATTTAATTATTTTTAAAGACTTTTTCTCTTGGGGGAAAAAAAACACAGATAATTTGAGAAGTGCAGGGGTGCTGCTTACCTTTGTGTGTTTGTTAGGCAAATGATTTAATGGCAAAAAAAACCAAAAAGTATTTAAGATATTCAGGGCATTATGTGATAATGAATACCACATAATATGACCACATAAATGATCTTGAAGACATTTATCACATAACTTCATTAATCCAATTCTAGGTTAGTAGACTCATATCAGTGGGTCCAATCTCTTTCTCTTTTCTTTTCTCTTCATCTTTCTATTTATTTATTTATTTATTTATTTATTTATTTTTCAGGGGAACATCCTAAAAGTAACTGACAGCCTCTGACCATTTGACTTCCGTGGATATCTACAGTTCACATTTATTAGTAATTTTATGTAACACTGAAATAAGCTCTTTTTATGTAATGTGTCTAATTAAAATGCCTGAGTATATTTCAGTGGTGAGTCCACATTGATTAGTAGCCTGACTGTATCATGTTCATAGAAGTTGGTGGTCCCTAGAATTGCTTCACATAAAACAGTTTAACTGATATCTGTGGATGACCTTATCAAAGCTCAAGTAAGGAGAAACACTTCTTCATATATATAGATACTCAACTTCCTACGTAGCACAGAGAATCATAAAGCTATTGATTTGCTCAGAAAATGTCCATATTAGAGCACAACAAAGTTTACTAAGACACTCAGATGGACCCCTTATCATCATTCAGAAATGCAGCCTCTTACCAAAACTTTGGTAGTACTGAATGGGACCATTCATTTTCACTTTAGGCAAATTTACTTTATCAGTAATTAGTTTTTCCTTTTTTCCAAAAAAAAAAAAAATTGGCTGTCATGAAAAATATATCTTGAGGAATTTGTTAATCCCCAAATTTATGAGGACCATTAAAACACACATTTTTGTCACACAGATGTAGAAAAATCTATCGTATGCATAATCTTAACCCGAAGGTTTTATGAAGCGTGATACTTTTTCTCCTTCCCACGCAAAAATGTTACGGAACAAGGAAGAAAGAGCGGTGCCACAATAAAATGCATTTTCACTAGATTGTGAAGTAGGTTTTCTCTTCATTTTTCATATAATGGGACTGGAAGAGCCAAAAGGAATCAAAATGCCAGCTGTATTTTCACAAAGTTTGGCTGTTTTCAATGGCCTCCTTCTCCTTGAATACACATCTTCTCCAAAGCATTTTCTTCTAGTCCAAGGCAGTTTCCTCTGTGTTGACCAGTTGCTCTGACCTATAATATTTCACCACTATGAGTTTTGCTTCACATTCTCAAGAGAAACTGCTTCTGCAACAGCACGGTTATCAGATGCAGACCCTTCTAAGTTCACATTATATAAAAAAAGAAAAAAAAAACATTACTTCTAAAAATTCTCGAACCTAGCATTCTGACGGTAAGGGTCAGTTCTGTTGGCATAATGGAGGCTTCACTGCTGACTACTTCACAGAAATATTTCTACAGGCTTCTTTCCCTCAAAATCACATTTCCTTAATGACTGGGAGTTTGGGATTAGCAGATGCAAACTAGTATACACAGAATGGATAAACAACAAGGCCCTACTGTATAGCATAGGGAACTATATTCAATATCCTGTGATAAACGATAATGGAAAAGAATATATATATGTATAACTGAATCATTTACTGTACAGCAGAAATTAGCACAACACTGTAAATCAACTATACTTCTATAAAATATTTTTAAAAATCACGTTTCCTTACAGTGTAACATATGTCTTATACATACCTTCACACCACGTTAACCAGCTTTGAACTTTCCCTAAAGTTGTACCTCTCATAGGCAAGCAATTTCTTTCACTGGCTGGAGGACCTACTGCAACGGTTTTATTAATTGCTTTTTCTTTTTTCTGCTTAAAGTGGAAAATGAATTTGTTCTCACAATATATTTTAGCCACAGATAGTTTGACATCCCCCTATTTATTTTCTACAATCCTATTAGGTCATAGCTAGCTTTACTTTAGTCTCTGATGAAATCATCCAAGCACCCACAGTCCATAATTGGAAGATTTGAGTCTACCTTAAATTACCCCCAGATTCTTATCAGACACAAACGAAGTGTGCTTATTTCTAAATGCCAACTAGATTAAAATTTCAAGTTTGATTAGTCCTTTACTTCCACTGCGTCTTCTTGTCCTAAGGTACTGAAACTGAAGCTTGATCTTGAAGTCCGTCTATCTGAGATGACTTACTGTTTCAGGTCCCTACGCAGGCTGCAGAGAAGCCCAATCACTGGGTCTCAAGGTCCTAACACTACTGCTCAGGTATCTTTCCCAAAGCACAGCACTGACACTGGTTTCCTCTTTCCTAAACGTGGGTTTCTCTTTCTCTCCCTCTCCCCCCACCCCCATTTCTCTCCTTTCAGCTTTAGCCATTCTCTCTCCCGGAAAAAGCCCTACTTCTGTGAACTCTTACACCCACGTTCTGAGCTCTGGTTTCCAGCCAAGACAGCCCCTTTCCTAGGCAAGAGATAATTTACTATTTTGGTGAATTCTTTGCTTGACTCTGCTAAGGACCCTCACTGGGCCCATCCCACTTTGACAGCTCTATATAACTTCAACTCTCAGGGGGCAGGGCTTAGGGCAAGATTGTTACTTCTAAGATTGTACTGATATCCTCTTCAGGGACCAGCTTTGCAAAGAAGAACACTCAGAAACGTGGGGAAGCAAAAATAACACTCAGAGATGGTCTGGGGGAGTGGAAGGGGAAGTCAGGTTAAGAAAGGCCAAATAGGGCTTCCCTGGTGGCGCAGTGGTTGAGAGTCCGCCTGCCGATGCAGGGGACACGGGTTCGTGCCCCGGTCCGGGAGGATCCCACATGCCACGGAGCGGCTGGGCCCGTGAGCCATGGCCGCTGAGCCTGCGCGTCCGGAGCCTGTGCTCCGCAATGGGAGAGGCCACAACAGTGAGAGGCCTGCGTACCGCCAAAAAAAAAAAAGAAAGGTCAAATAATATATTTGGAAGATAATGATAACCTAAGTTGGCCTGGAACATTTGTTTAGGTATATGTTTAGAGAGAATGTCAAAGGACAACATAGACAACAGAATGTGATGACTAAAATATAATGGAACAAACTGAATTTCTTGCTATCATAGCCCATGGCTCTAACCTTAGGGGTGAGAGACAGCTGACTGGTCCATTGCTTCAACTACTGTGTTTCCATGTGAGGGGGCCCTGATGAGAACACAGGGAGATGAATGTGCCCCTCATGGAAAACATATACAGAGTTATTATTTTGCAGGATATGGGGTCCAAACAATGTGTGTGCGTGTATATATACATACATAATTTGATAGAGGAGGCATCAAAAAAAATCATTCTTGTGCAGTTATTTTTTAAATCTTTAAACAAATCTATGAAAACACAAAAACACCTGTAGTCACTGGCCAAACCCTCCATTCTTACCAACACCCATTCCACTCACACCCTCCCTCCACCTCCACGTCAGCAGAGCCAGCAGAAGCTGGAATCAGACAAACTTCCTCCACTTTATGGCGACCCCGTAACCTAAGCCGCGAGGAAATCCATGACATTCAAAGGGAGCTTCAGGTTTTAGCATTTGTAAGAGCCAAGAATTAACTGGAAGAGACGGAAGAATGAGGCTGGGTGGTGGTGACGGTTTAGCAAATGATTTTCATCCCCTTACCCGCCCAGTGAACGTACAGCTTTGGGACAATTACACATTTCAACACAGTGTTGAATAAAATTTCATCAGGGTCCAGAGAGGGTTAGGAATTGAGACATACGTACATATGTCTATTCTTAAAACAATCACTGGAAAGGGAAGTGAGATTACAATTAGACATATATTTGAGGGTCAGCTTTACTCGAGATAAGAGACTACATAAATGAAGGATAAATATCCGAATAATGTCAAGAGTTTTTTTTAGAAAGGAGTTGGGGAGGGATAGTAAGCAAGAAGCATCGGGGTCTGTTACTGGGTCAATATGCTTATTCCTATTTTATAAATGAGAAAACTAGGGTTGGATGGGTTTATTAAGTTGGCATAAGTCTGACAGGATCCTACAAGAAGAGTCAGAAGTGAAACTAGGTTTGTCAGACTGAAGATCCTCAACTAGTTTCACTGCCTCTGAAAAGGATGCTTTTAAAGAGAACAATAGAGTACCCGAATAAAAAGATCATTTTCCAATTCTGCATGCTGCCTATGAAGAAGAGAACTTTGTACTTGAAATTTGGAAGAAGGTAAAGGAAAAGCAGTTGACATTTATTTTTTTTCACTGAAGATAAATAGTAATAAAACTGATGGAATAAGAGTCTGAGAAACTCTAAGTGATTTAAATACAACTAGAGGTGTGTTAGATAAAATTCTAGGACTCAGATTCAGGGCAATAAGAGAAAATCTCTGGAAGATGGCTTGGAATTACTCAGTACTTGTCTGGTGTAGACTATCCATCCTGATCTTTCCCTAGTAAGGTGCCTTTTATATAAAAATGTTTACATGGCCCTAGTTCTTGGCCTAGAGAAACATAGGGGCTTATATGGAAAACGGTGGTTTTTTTTAAAAAACTTTTTTTTTCATTGGATAATTATTTATTCTCAAAACCTGAGCTATGTTGCTTTTCCCAGAGTACACAAGCTGAGACCATCTCTTTATTCATATGTAGGGTCTTTATCTCAGCATAAGTTTTTTCATTTGTTTTTGTTAAAAAGAATGCTGTCTTAATCTGTTCAAGTTGCTACAACAAAATATCATAGACTGGATAGCTTATAAACAACAAAACTGTATTTCTCACAGTTCTGAAGGTTGAGAAATCCAAGATTAAGACACCAGCAGCTCTGGTGTCTGGTGAGAGCCCGCGTCCTCATAGATGGCTGTCTTCTCACTGTAACATCACATGGCTGAAGGTGCAAGGGAGACTTCTTGTGCCTTTTTTTTTTTTTTTTTGCGTTACGCGGGCCTCTCACTGTTGTGGCCTCTCCCCTTGTGGAGCACAGGCTCCGGACGCGCAGGCTCAGCGGCCATGGCTCACGGGCCCAGCCACCCCGCGGCCTGTGGGATCTTCCCAGACCGGGGCACGAACTCGTGTCCCCTGCATCGGCAGGCGGACTCTCAACCACTGCGCCACCAGGGAAGCCCTTGTGCCTGTTTTTTAAGGGCACTAGTCCCACTAACGAGAGCTCCAGCCTCATGACCTAATCATCTCCCAGAGGTCTCACCTCCTGATATCATCACCTTGAGTGTCAGGATTTCAACAATATATCAACTTTGGGGGAACACAAACATTCAGACCACAGCAAATGCCTTCGCTCATTAAAGGAACAGGTGGTTGGGATTGCAGTTTGATTTCCAGCATCCCCATGAAGAGGATCATAAATCTACGTGACCTGGGAGGGTGCTAAGTAACTTCAACATCAGCGTCCTTGCAGTGTTGCAAGTGGTGGGGAAGAGGCCTAAACAAACAGCCCCCCAGGAGCCATAAATGGAAGTTGCCATGGACTGTACAAGTTCATAGGAATATAGAAATGAATAGAGTGGACCTATTCATTTCTATAGTCCTATAGAGTGCTTGCATGGGTGAAACAAATGAATAATTATAATGTGGTGTGATACAAATGCTATAAGAGAATCTAGGAGGAAGACATAACTCAAGATAAAGAAAGAGATCTACATGAAGTATCTCTGTGAAGAAATATTTGGATAGAGTTTTAAAGAAATCAGGCCAATAAGAAGGGGATGAGTATCCCAGACAGTGTTAGAGCACGGACATGAGTGATTGAGAAGGCATAGCAGATAGTCTGGCGTTTTGACTTTTACTTCTGGAACAGAGATTGAGTTTGGAGGATCTGAATTTGGAGAGATTGTCTGGGTCCAAATCCCAAGGAATCTTCAGTGCCAAGTTAAAGAATTTGATATTTTCTTTTTATAACTGGGAGACATGATCCTTTTTTGCATTCTTGAAGACAATTTTAGTAACACTGCTGAGAATGATTTGTAGGGAGATTATGATGGAAGGCAGGGAATTGGGTATGAATTTACGCAGCCTTTTAAGTGAGAGATGATGATGGTCTAAATGAAATCATCAAAGAGGGGAAGTAAAAAGGAGACTTAGTGATTGATTAGATATTGGATGTAAGGAAAGAGAGATATATTCAGTTTCCTGCTTTGGGAACTTGAAGAGACAGTAATTCCAGTTATCAATAATGAAAATACAAAAGAAAGATTGGGGTGAAGTGGGGAGGGGGAAATGATAAGCTTGGTTTGGTATATGTTGAATTTAAACAACAGATTCATGTTTACCTAGAAATATTCAGTACGTAGTTGAAAGCATATAAATGGAATTTCAAAGACAGATACATGGTGGAAGTTAAGAATTTGGAAAGGATTTGATTACTCAGGGAATGCTGTAATTTAAAAAGAGGAACAAGACAGAGTAACACTTAAGAGTCCATTAGATGGAGAGTATGGAGAGTGCAAAATCAGATTGATCGCACAAAGTAGGAAATGAATTGGAAGAGAGTATTCTGAGACACTGTCAAAAACAGAAAACAAGTAAGGGAACTGATTTTATTTTTTATTGAAGTATAGTTGTTTTACAATGCTGTGTTAGTTTTTGCTGTACAGCAAAGCTAATCAGTTATATGTATACACATATCCCCTCTTTTTTGGACTTCTTTCCCAATTAGGTCACCACAGAGCACTGAGTAGAGTTCGCCGTGCCATACAGTCAGTTCTCATTACTTGTCTATGTTATGCATGGTATCAATAGTGTATATATGTCAATCCCAATCTCCCAATTCATCCCACCCCTCCCCACTTGCTACCCACACATTTGTTCTCCACATCTGTGTCTCTATTTCTGTTTTGCAAATAAGTTTTTGCAATAGGGAGAGAACTCCAGATCTGAAGACTGGTGCTTTTTGCCTCAGATTTTTATAGGGAAGAAAGAGGTAGAGTGCTTTACAGTTTGAAGATTTATGTGTGGTCTTAAAGGAGATTAGGGAACGGTATAATTATAATCAAAAAGTGCAATGTCACTGAGATCAAGGAAGAAAGAAGTTTTAAGAATGAGTTGGTGCTTATTAGCAATTTAAATGAAGACAGATAAATCCTTTCTCCAACTAGAGAATCAATAGGGAGGATGGAAAGAATAGTTTGAGAAGAATGGTGAGTACACAGGTCAGATTACACGTGATATGTAGTATCAGTGATACTGAGAAGTCACATATCAATATCTATTTGCTTGTTTTCTTATGAATGTATACTACGAATTGTCGGAATGGGATAGAGAGTTAGTAAATGCACCAGAATCAAGGGAAGATGTTGCCATGTTTTGTAGGCAGAAGGGAAGTAGCAGGTGGAAAAGAAGAGATTAAAAATACTATTGTTGCAAAATTAAAAATTTTCAATTACGTGGATTGAAAAAAACTTTGATATGGATTAAAAGTATATATTTGAAATTCTCTATAAGCATGTCAAAACGTCAAAGGTATGATTACGACAATGGAAAGATTTGGGGAAACAATACACAGACTTATGGAATACACATCTGAAATGATAATAACCTCTTTTGTGGAGATTAATTGATGCATTTTCCTTATGGATCACAAGCTAGGTTAGGATTTTGGTAAATGGAACTGATGTGCGATGGGAATTTGTGTGATAAAGCATGAAAATGCTGAACTCCATAAGTTAGGGAGGACATTTAATCACTTAAAGAGTTACAGTGTACATGTTTGTGCCCCAATCTCAAAATCTCAAAAATCATCCTCCCAACTAAAGCAGTAATATTCAATACATCCCATAGTCATAGCATGCAGAACACAAAATATTCAGAATAGAAAAGGCTTCAGGTAACAGGGCTGTATAAATGGGTAATGAAACATCCCCAGCATTATAAATGATTAGTGGCAAACCTTTGCCAACCGTATTGAAATTGAAAAAGTCCACGGGAAGATTCAGTTCTCAAAGTGAACTTTAAAAATTGCACATCTAGGGAAGGACAGACTCTTTATAAGTAAAGAGTTCTGACAGGACAGAGTGCTATCTCAGCCAAACTATGGATAGTTCCTTTAGCACCATACTATACAATGTGAGCAGAAATATAAATACAGAACCCAGATATTATATAAGAAAGTTCTCATTAATTTTCCAAATTTTCAACTCCCTTCACACTTCAGGATTGCAAAGTTCTTAGCCAAAAGTGCTCAAGAATATAATCCCAGGCCTGATCCCCTCTGAAGTTCTCTTACTTTTATACTGTCCAAATTCTATTTTCCATCCTGTCCTGTGTGTCCTACTTTATTTTGTTTGCGTGTTTGCTTTGTTTTGTTGGCCACAGCTTGTCTGGGTCAGGCTATCCCGTGATTATATAAGGACTCATTAATATTGATAGAAAAATCAAAGAATTTTGAAGAGAAAATGTTAGGCAAATGATTTTTTTTGTCTTTGATGAAAAACATGCCCATGTCCACTTCTTCATTCCTGTTAGGACTACACATTATTTTAAAGCTCTCAGAAGGGAATTTGGTGATAAAATCATAAAACCTTGAAGAAAATTATCCACTTTAACAATGGATTTTGAGAGTTCATATATTTATCCTAAAGAAATGACCTGAAATTATGCAAGGAAAAAAAAAAGGTTCCTGTTCAAGATCTTTACTAAAGGACATAAATTAAAAATAACACCAATTTGTAACTATAGGGAAATGAAATCTATGTATTTGATTGAATAACATACAGATATTTAAATAAGGTGTAATGAGTTTCACAGCAAGATAAACTGTTGGTGTTAGGTTGAAAGAGGAGGAAACACTATTATATACATATTGACAATTATATAAAAACAACATGACATGAAAGATACGTAAGAAAATGTAAACTATAGATGCCTTCTCTGTAAGATGAATATTCTGCCATTTCTTCGACATTTCTATAGTTTCCACATTTTCTGAAATATATGTTTTATTATATAAACATAAAGCTACATTTTAATTTTCAAATAATAATAAAAAGATCATCCCTGGGCTTCCCTGGTGGCGCAGTGGTTGGGAGTCCGCCTGCCGATGCAGGGGACGCGGGTTCGTGCCCCGGTCCGGGAAAATCCCACATGCCGCGGGGCGGCTGGGCCCGTGAGCCATGGCCGCTGAGCCTGCGCGTCCAGAGCCTGTGCTCCGCAACGGGAGAGGCCACAACAGTGAGAGGCCCGCGTACCGCAGGAAAAAAAAAAAAAAAGATCTTTCCCTCATTGATCCCAGATGAGGGCACATGAGAAGACCCCAAGAACTGCTGGTATTGACAAGCAATTGTTCGTGTAAACATGAGCTAAACATGGTACCTGAGATACCTATCATGAGAGTCATTCTCTTGGGCTTCTGGGCTCCAAAAATCATTGATAAAATGCAAATACATTATGTTGGTCCATTAGCACATGACTATTACTCCTATGAAGCTCTAAGGCTGCTATTGATGTCTAATTTGCCTAATCTACATAGAGGAAGGCCCAGGAAAAACAGAGCCTAGGAAAAACTGTGTTCTTTAATGGATGGAGTAGAAAAGAAACTTCTGAAGCATGAGACCTGGTTTAGTAAACCCATTTAAGACACCTATGTATCACATAAAGCCCTAGCAATTATCAGCTGTTAGATGCACCATTACTTTGGTTACCACTACAAAATTTTAAATGCTGCCAATTAAACTACAACACAATGCTATCTATAACTTGGAATCTGTATTTTTTTCCTCATTGTAAAAGCTATAGTGGACGTTTTTACATATATTAGATAGCACTCTTGTGCATATAAAACAGGAAAACAGGAGCAAAATGAACTGGTTAGAATGTTTCCAACATTACTTTCCAAGTCCAACTCTTTTGAATAACTTTGCAACTCAGAGCAATTTATGTCTGTGTTTTTCGCACAATATCGTTATGTAAGTAGGCGATGGAACTGTCTTCCAAGCTTTCCAGGTTTTGATGCTGTCACTTTCTTACTCATCCCAGAAGGTGTCATTGTGAGACACATAATCTTTCCTCGAGTGGTTCTAAAATGGTCTGCGGACTGAAACGCCAGGGGACGTTTCATGTGTCATTGTCTAATCAGGAAAAACAAATTCACACATATGGGGACAGCTAACCCATGGCTGCTGACCAGCCAGCGGTGAGTATGAGCTCCCACACATGATAAAACACATCCCAATTTCAAAGAAATTAAATTGTTTTAAAAACTGCATCTCAGAATCTATGAAATAGGGTAACAAGATATACGATCATAAGCTAGTAAAGAATATGAACATTCTCCCATATGCTGTGTGGGAGGTGAGAATATAAGCAGAGGGCAGTTTTGTGAAGGAAGACTCAGATGGCCACTAACAGACTTACATACGTAACTCTCCCATGTAGGTGCAGCTGGTATTATGATTTCCATTTTATAACAGAGAAAGATACCCAGCGTTTCATACATAGTAAATAATGGGCAGGACTAGAATCAGTAAATAATGGGCAGGACTAGAATCTAAGTCTCCTGATTTGTGGAACAATCTGTGTTGTTTTATCATCATATTCCTATCCTCTAAAAGGCATACAAAATTAATTAACATCTGCATATATGTTAATTGGATATACATACTCAGTAAAAGGGATATCTTATTAGGGACACATATACAGTAACAATTAAAGGGATAATACATAATAATATCTAACACAAGGGGTGTGCAATTAATTAAACTTGATATTAATGTTTAATTACATATTTTTAAAAACATAAACCAGATGTAACCATATCTCTTTTGGTTACCCTAAAGAGCCAATGGTTCAAAATGCAAAGCCAATACATATATTTTACATTATTAATACCTGAAAATGCACACATTTTATCAGGTCACTGTATAACTTCTCTCTACTCCTCCTCTTTCGTCTTTCCTTCCTTAACACTCGTTTTAATTTGACTCCTCTAAGTTTGTATCTTTTACGCAGTTCTTACTTCTCGCCCTCCTGTGTTTCTGGCTTGGTGGAGGGCTCTTTATTCATTATGCCATTCTACTAATTAAGCTCAAGGCTGAAAACTTTGCTGACTCTTAAATTAGATGCCAATTTAGCTTCTGAGTACTCTCTAGGTATTGTGTCTTATATGATTCTGATATAATGACTTCCTATCTGCACTTTAAGCATTTGCTTGCATTTGGATTTTAACACATATGCTTTGACTTCTGCCTATAGAATCATTCCTTTGTTGTTGCTATCACTTATTAGGCTCTGGTCTCTTGAAATGTAATAAAATTAGTGAAAACACTGTACAGATATATTTAAATACAAAATCGTTTGTCCTACAGGTGTACATCTTTTAGTATTCACCTTTTAATCTCAAGAAAGGCAACAGCATAAGAAGGCAGAAAGAGTATTAAGCTGCTTTGAAGCTAAGAAGATTAAAATAAGAAGAATGGACTGTTACTTTACAAATCAAAGTATGACGTCCCTTTCTTTGTTGTTAACTCCGTTGATCTACCCATTATGCTGTTCTTCTTCCAAGAAGTTGGGGAAAAAAGAACATTTCTGTAGCTATTTGGAAGAGTAATAAAACATGGCTTGTTATTTGTAATCAGGGTTTTTGCTGGCTCCCAGATTCATTTCAATAGCTTGTACAATTCAGCAACCATGAGCGTTGCTAGCAGAATATTTAATAAAGAAGGTCATATTCAGAATGCATTATATTTTCCTTCTTCCTGACAACATAAATCGGATTATCCTGAGCAATTAAATATTTGCACAAAAGGAAGACAGGAATTCCTTGACAAGAAAGTTAAAGATTATGATAGTTAAAAATCTGCAATGGTGACATGTGTTTTCTCTTGGCTGTAATTTGTTCAGGTGCTTTCATCAGGCAAGGGCATCTAAAATACACTGTTAACTGAAGGATTAGCAAAATGCGCAAACAATGGGATTGTGAACAATCGGATTTAGTTCTCATCTCCATGAAGATGAGAACTAAAAATGTATATCACTAGCATATAGAAAAAATGTAATAAAAAGAGACAAAGTATATTTTTATTTCTTGCTATTCAGAGTGTATGATTTAAATTTTTTTTTCCTAACAAAACTTGAAGTAAATGTAATGACTGAATAACAGATGAGTTAAGAATCTGGTTTTGGAGACAGATATACTCATGAAAAATTACTACTCTGCATCAGCTTTTCTGAAAATTTTATTTTTTATTCTCAAAAATAAGCAAAATCTATAGATTTTAATGAAAAAAGAACTCCATTAAACTGTACTAGACCCTGCCTTCATAGCACAGATACAAAAGTAAAATTTGGTTTGCTAAGAAATGCAGTAGTCAGGATAATTAGATTTTTTTTTTAACTCCAGGCTACATTTCATCTTGAAATCTTCTCTCTGAATTAGTATTTGAGCTTCTGCTGAATATAAATTTCCTGCTACTCCTTTTTACCATGTATCAATTTATTTCCACCAGAGCCGACTCTATCTGAACCCAAACCTGCAAGGATTGGTGATGATTTCAAAGACGTTTTTCAGAAAAGCTTTGTTAAAAACTGGCATGTCCTCTTTAAAACACTTCCACTTTTTCATAATAATACAAAAAAACAATTTGAGTGTTTCCTGGGTTTACGTATCTAATCAGTTAAAAATATAAATAGTATTTGTGAACACAGCCTATGCATTCTTTTTTGTAAGCATCTTAATTTCATCATCTAATCAATATTGTTTAGCTTTTTTTTACCCCACTTAGAATAACTTGTTACATCAAAAAGGCAAGCATAAAGAATTCATCATTGGAACTTCCCTGGTGGTGAAGTGGTTGGGAGTCTGCCTGCCAATGCAGGGACCGGGTTCGAGCCCTGGTCCAGGAAGATCCCACATGCAGCGGAGCTACTAAGCCCGTGCACCACAACTACCAAGCCTGCGCTCTAGAGCCCACGAGCCACAACTACTAAAGCCTGTGTGCCTAGAGCCTGTGCTCCACAATAAGATAAGCCACTGCAATGAGAAGCCCATGCACCGCAACAAAGAGCAACCCCCGCTCGCCACAACTAGAGAAAATCCGTGCACAGCAACAAAGACCCAACATAGCCAAAAATAAAATAAATTTTTTTTCAAAAGAATTCATCATTAAATACTAATAAAATGAAAAAGCACAGCTCAATGTAAGCACCCATTATTGACCTAGATTTTCTATTAGGTACACCTAAATATCCGTCATCCTGATAATTATTATTTAATAAAATTTGATTAAAGAATGTAGATTATGTTACTATAAGGCAAGAAATTTGGTTATTTGGAGTGGTACATTAATTTATTAAGTCATTTCTAATCAATTCAAGTTTTCTGCCACCTAGCCCCTGAGGACCATTCTAACTCCTTTCAGAGCTCCACACCAGTGAAAAGGCTGGTGATACTGGCCTGCTAAGCCACACACTAAATTGACTAGAGTCTCCCACATAATGCAGCCTTTGGCACCCTCGCTCATGGAAAAGGAGTATTTTCCTGGTCATCCATAATACTACTCTATAGCTGCTTACCCAGGTCCTGCCCAGTCCCAGCAGAAACACTGAAAAACTTAGAAAGTTAGAGACACATCCAGTCCTAAAAAGTAAATTAGGGATGGACTGCAAGAAGTTGGATAGCCAAGCCCAACAAACTGGTACAATTTTGACCTCACTATTAACAAGCTGTGTGACCTTAAGCAACTTATATATCCTCGTTAAGCTTAAGTTTCCTCCCTGCCAAACAGAGGCAACACTAATAGCCACCTCATATGTCATTGTTCTGAGGATCAAATGAGATAATGCATCTTACACAGAGGAATGCTCAGTAAATGTCAGTGCTTGGTGGTGATGTTGTTACTTCCCCCTAAAAGTCTTAGAGTGTTGAAATAATATTTTCACTTTACTACATATCCCTCATATACATGTTGCATTTATTGCAATATACTCTGATATGGTTAGCTTTTTGAGTCAACAGGATAAGTAACATTCCTTTCTTGCTCATAAAGGAAGTATGTTCTTGCATCAATAATAAGAAAATAAGGATTTCAGAGAGGAATGGGGAACTGTCAACGTTACTTTTCCCTAAGTGGGAAAGGAAATCTCTATCTCCTTTCGAGTCTCTCCCCTTTGGATCCGGTCTTTGGAGCCTCCTTAGTACGCTTCTGAGGGACAATGGCTCAAGACATCCTCTGCCACATGCAGGAAATCAGAGAACCAGGGAGGGAACAGAAAGTGGATCAACTCATTATTTTCATTATAAACCAGATTATTTACCTCTCTATTCCTCTCTGTGCTATTTTTTTCATTATTCCCTAGCCTTAGTAAAACAGTAGGTAGATATTCTAGAACAGGGATCGACTATGCCACGGGTAACTAAGTAAACTGGTGAGAGATCTCTTTCGCTGCAAGAGAAACATAGAGGTTAAGAGTTAAGCATAATCCAGCCACCCTCTTGAATGAAGACCCTCTGTCCATCACCAAATTTAAGAGTTTGGAATAAGATTTTATAAACTTTTGCAATACACTTGGAGAAATCTATGCCAAGCCCAAGTGATATCCACAAGCAGTACTGTGATCAAATTGGTTTCAGAAGGAAATCTAAGCATTAGGCTCTACGGAACTCCTGGTGCCTGGAAAGACTCTAGTTCATCAACTCTAAGAAGGCTCTGAGGAACCAGTGGCTTTTAACTTCCTGATAATGGAGTTTTCTTTTCAGAAGCACTAGGGACACAAACAACACCTGACAGGCAGAAGAAGCCAAAGCTGCAGTAAAAACGTTGCAAAGCATTTTTGAGCATTTATCATATCTAGTCCATGTATTAGAAAAATTTTTACTAACATATTGAATGGAAATTTGTATAAAGCAAACATGAAAATAGAGAGTCTGAGACTTTGATTCCATGTTATATTTTAATAATCTTAGCTTTAGCAAATAAACTGTGGCTTTTTTAACTTGTAAAACAATGCACCTCTTACCTATTTATCAGAAGAAGTTATGATAAAAGAATTGAGAACATATTTTTTAAACACTTGAATCAGGGCTCTCAGTTAAAAATGTCATGTAAGATATTTTTACTTTGCCCTCTTTTCTTGAAACACACTTAAACAGATATAAAAGTTAAAAAACAGAAAAAAATGTAATCTTCAATGAAGCAAAAGAAGCAGAACCTCAAACAGGAACTCCAATAAATTCTTGGAAATCTGGGTTCTAAGAGCTGATTATACATTCTAAGTGCCAAAACATGAAAAAAAAAAAAAAAGGTGCCTAAAAGCATTATATTTTTTAAAGTCCTATCTATTTTGATTAAAGAAAAAAAAAACTAAAAACAGGAAGATGATCAATGAGAGAAAGAAAATGCCCTTGAAAAAAAACTAAATTCAATACAATAGAATGATACAGAAAGAAAAGCTGAAGGAAAAAGCTTACTGACATGAAATTTCTGGGAGAAGCAGACCATCAGGGATGAAGGCTGAAGAACTGAACACAATTGTGAGTTTACAAAACAGAGTTTTCAAGCCCTGTTATTAGCCATGGAGACCCCATGAACACCAAAGCCAAGATAAGACTTATCCCAAGGGGAAAAAAAATGTATATAAAAGATCTTCTGACCCCACTGAGATTTGTTGCCACAAACAACCTTTGAAATGAACTGTTAGCATTATATCTTCCTTCCCTAATATACACACACATTATTCTTGAGCAAACAGCCAACCTTACTCAAATATAAGAAATAATAAGGGAAAAAAAGAGCATGAGAAATTTTTGAAATTAAAGAAATAAGCTAAAGCAAAATAACTTGAACAAATATTACAACAGAAAACAGAACTTGCTCAAGGATACTTCAAAAAATGTTTAAGCTTACTCATAAAAAATAAAGACAGCATTTCTATGAAGTGAGAAGGAGCTCAAAATAGAGATACAATAGCTCTAAAACAAAAAGAGAAAATTAAAAATGAGCAGTCAGAGCTCAGCCTTAAGTTGAAGACAATAAAAAGTAGTATAGCAATAAAAGTCATAATTAGAGTAATGTGTATAAAATAAATATTATAAAAAGACAGAAAATAGCTAGACTCGAGAAGCCACACAAAGTGAAATGTAAAAGGGCAAAGATATAAAAATGATTATAGAGAAGATCCTAGTAAGTTAGAAAATAGAAAGCAGAGCTGGGGGAAGATGGCGGAAGAGTAAGACGCGGAGATCACCTTCCTCCCCACAGATACATCAGAAATTCATCTACACGTGGAACACCTCCTACAGAACACCTACTTAACGCTGGCAGAAGACGTCAGACACCCCAAAAGGCAAGAAACTCCCCACGTACCTGGGTAGGGCAAAAGAAACAAGAATAAACAGAGACAAAAGGATAGGGACGGGACCTGCACCAGTGGGAGGGAGCCGTGAAGGAGGAAAGGTTTCCACACACTAGAAGCCCCTTCGCGGGCGGAGACTGTGGGTGGCGGAGAGGGAAAGCTTCGGAGTCACTGAGGAGAGCGCAGCAACAGGGATGCGGAGGGCAAAGCGGAGAGATTCCCGCACAGAGGATCCGGGCCGACCAGTACTCACCAGGCCGAGAGGCTTGTCTGCTAGCCCGCGGGCGGGGCTGAGAGCTGAGGCTCGGGCTTCGGTCGGAGCTCAGGGAGAGGACTGGGGTTGGCGGCGTGAACACAGCCTGAAGGGGGCTACTGCGCCACAGCTAGCCGGGAGGGAGTCTGGGGAAAAGTCTGGAGCTGCCGAAGAGGCAAGAGACTTTTTCTTCCCTCTTTGTTTCCTGGTGCGCAAGGAGAGGTGATTAAGAGCGCTGCTTAAGGGAGCGCCAGAGACGGGTGCGAGCCGCGGCTAAAAGCGCGGACCCCAGAGACGGGCGTGGGACGCTGGGGCTACTGCTGCTGCCGCCGCCAAGAGGACTGTGAGGGAGCGCAGGTCACTGTCCACACACGCTTTCCGCAGAGCGCACGGCGCGCCTCGGGCTGGTGCAACGTCACGCCGGCCTCTGACGCCGGACGCTCACCCCGCCTCCGGACGCCTCCCTCCCGCCGGCCTGAGTGAGCCAGAGTCCCCGAAGCGGCTGCTCCTTTAACCCCGTCCTGCCTAAGCGAAGAACAGACGCCCTCTGGCGACCTACACGCAGAGGCGGAGCCAAATCCAAAGCTGAGCCCCGGGAGCTGTGAGAACAAAGAAGAGAAAGAGAAATCTCTCCCAGCAGCCTCAGAAGCAGCGGATTAAAGCTCCACAATCAACTTGATGTACCCTGCACCTGTGGAATACATGAATAGACAACGAATCATCCCAAATTGAGGAGGTGGACATTGAGAACAAGATTTATGATTTTTTCCCCTTTTCCTCTTTTTACAACGAATTATCCCAAATTGAGGAGGTGGACTTTGAGAGCAAGATTTACGATTTTTTTCCCCTTGTTCTCCTTTTGTGAAAATGTATGTGTATGCTTCTGTGTGAGATTTTGTCTATATAGCTTTGCTTCCACCATTTGTCCCAGGATACTATCCGTCCATTTGTTTGTTTGTTTTGTTTTTTGTTTGTTTTGTTTTAATTTTTAATTTTTTTAATAATTACTTTTTATTTTAATAAAGCTATTATATTTTATCATACTTTATTCTATTTTACTTTATCTTCTCTCTTTCCCTTTTTCCTACCTTCCCTCCTTCCTCCCTCCCTTCCTCCCCCCTTCTTTCTTTCCTTCTTTCTATAACTAATTCTTTCTTTCTACTTTTTCTCCCTTTTATTCTGAGCTGGGTGGATGAAAGGCTCTTGGTGCTGCAGCCAGGAGTCAGTGCTGTGCCTCTGAGGTGGGAGAGCCAGTTTCAGGACACTGGTCCACAAGAGACCTCCCAGGTCCACATAATATCAAATGGCGAAAACCTCCCAGAGATCTCCATCTCAACACCAGTACCCAGCTTCACTCAACGACCAGCAAGCTACAGTGCTGGTACCCTATGCCAAGCAACTAGAAAGACAGGAACACAACCCCACCCATTAGCAGAGAGGCTGCCTAAAAACATAATAAGGCCACAGACACCCCAAAACACAGCACCAGACGTGGACCTGTCCACCAGAAAGACAAGATTGAGCCTCATCCACCAGAACACAGTCACTAGTCCCCTCCACCAGGAAGCCTACACAACCTACTGAAACAACCTTAGCCACTGGGGACAGACACCAAGAACAACGGGAACTACGAATCTGCAGCCTGCAAAAAGGAGACCCCAAACACAGGAAGATAAGCAAAATGAGAAGACAGAAAAACACACAGCAGGTGAAGAAGCAAGATAAAAACCTACCAGACCTAACAAATGAAGAGGTAATAGGCAGTCTACCTGAAAAAGAATTCAGAATAATGATAGTAAAGATGATCAAAGATTCTATTTCCAAGATCCAAAATCTTGGAAATAGAATAGACAAAATGCAAGAAACAGTTAACAAGGACCTAGAAGAACTAAAGGTGAATCAAGCAATGATTAAAAACACAATACATGAAATGAAAAATACTCTAGATGGGATCAATAGCAGAATAACTGAGGCAGAAGAACGGATAAGTGAGGTGGAAGATAAAATAGTGGAAATAACTGCTGCAGAGCAGAATAAAGAAAAAAGAATGAAAAGTACTGAGGACAGTCTCAGAGACCTCTGGGATACCATTAAATGCACCAACATTCGAATTATAGGGGTTTCAGAAGAAGAAGAGAAAAAGAAAGGGACTGAGAAAACATTTGAAGAGATTATAGTTCAAAACTTCCCTAATATGGGAAAGGAAATAGTTAATCAGGACCAGGAGGCACAGAGAGTCTCATACAGAATAAATCCAAGGAGAAATACGCCAAGACACATATTAATCAAACTGTCAAAAATTAAACACAAAGAAAACATATTAAAAGCAGCAAGGGAAAAACAACAAATAAAACACAAGGGAATCCCCATCAGGTTAACAGCTGATCTCTCAGCAGAAACACTACAAGCCAGAAGGGAGTGGCAGGACATATTTAAAGTGATGAAGGAGAAAAACCTGCAACCAAGATTACTCTACCCAGCAAGGATCTCATTCAGATTTGATGGAGAAATTAAAACGTTTACAGACAAGCAAAAGCTGAGAGAGTTCAGCACCACCAAACCAGCTTTACAACAAATGCTAAAGGAACTTCTCTAGGCAAGAAACACAACAGAAGTAAAAGACCTACAATAACGAACCCAAAACAATTAAGAAAATGGGAATAGGAACATACATATCGATAATTACCTTAAATGTAAATGGACTAAATGCTCCCACCAAAAGACACAGAGTGGCTGAATGGATACAAAAACAAGACCCATATATATGCTGTCTACAAGAGACCCAGTTCAGACCTAGAGACACATACAGACTGAAAGTGAGGGGATGGAAAAAGATATTCCATGAAAATGGAAATCAAAAGAAAGCTGGAGTAGCAATTCTCATATCAGACAAAATAGACTTTAAAATAAAGACTATTGGAAGAGACAAAGAAGGACACTACATAATGATCAAGGGATTGATCCAAGAAGAAGATATAACAATTGTAAATATTTATGCACCCAACATAGGAGCACCTCAATACATAAGGCAAATACTAACAGCCATAAAAGAGGAAATCGACAATAACACACTCATAGTAGGGGACTTTAACACCCCACTTTCACCAATGGACAGATCATCCAAAATGAAAATAAATAAGGAATCACAACCTTTAAATAATACATTAAACAAGATGGACTTAATTGATATTTATAGGACATTCCATCCAAAAACAACAGAATACACATTTTTCTCAAGTGCTCATGGAACATTCTCCAGGATAGATCATATCTTGGGTCACAAATCAAGCCTTGGTAAATTTAAGAAAATTGAAATTGTATCAAGTATCTTTTCTGACCACAATGCTATGACACTAGACATCAGTTACAGGAAAAAAATCTGTAAAAAATACAAATACATGGAGGCTAAACAATACAATACTTAATAATGAAGTAATCACTGAAGAAATCAAAGAGGAAATAAAAAAATACCTAGAAACAAATGACAATGGAGACACGACGACCAAAACCTATGGGACGCAGCAAAAGCAGTTCTAAGGGGGAAGTTTATAGCAATACAATCCCACCTTAAGAAACAGGAAACATCTCGAGTAAACAACCTGACCCTGCACCTAAAGCAATTAGAGAAAGGACAACAAAAAACCCCCAAAGTTAGCAGAAGGAAAGAAATCATAAAGATCAGATCAGAAATAAATGAAAAAGAAATGAAGGAAACAATAGCAAAGATCAATAAAACTAAGAGCTGGTTCTTTGAGAAGATAAACAAAATTGATAAACCATTAGCCAGACTCATCAAGAAAAAAAGGGGGAAGACTCAAATCAATAGAATTAGAAATGAAAAAGGAGAAGTAACAACTGACACTGCAGAAATACAAAAGACCATGAGAGATTACTATAAGCAACTCTATGCCAATAAAATGGACAACCTGGAAGAAATGGACAAATTCTTAGAAATGCACAACCTGCCAAGGCTGAATCAGGAAGAAATAGAAAATATGAATAGACCAATCACAAGCACTGAAATTGAAACTGTGATAAAAAAACTTCCAACAAACAAAAGCCCAGGACCAGATGGCTTCACAGGCGAATTCTATCAAGCATTTAGAGAAGAGCTAACACCTATACTTCTCAAACTCTTCCAAAATATAGCAGAGGGAGGAACACTCCCAAACTCATTCTATAAGGCCACCATCACCCTGATATAAAAACCAGACAAAAATGTGACAAAGAAAGAAAACTACAGGCCAATATCACTGATGAACATAGATGTGAAAATCCTCAACAAAATACTAACAAACAGAATCCAACAGCACATTAAAAGGATCATACACCATGATCAAGTGGGGTTTATTCCAGGAATGCAAGGATTCTTCAATATATGCAAATCAATCAACGTGATACACCATATTAACAAGTTGAAGGAGAAAAACCATAAGATCATCTCAATAGATGCAGATAAAGTTTTCAACAAAATTCAACACCCATTTATGATAAAAACCCTGCAGAAAGTAGGCATAGAGGGAACTTTCCTCAACATAATAAAGGCCATATATGACAAACCCACAGCTAGCATCGTCCTCAATGGTGAAAAACTGAAACCATTTCCACTAAGATCAGGAACAAGACAAGGCTGCCCACTCTCACCACTCTTATTCAACATAGTTTTGGAAGTTTTAGCCAGAGCAATCAGTGAAGAAAAGGAAATAAAAGGAATCCAAATTGGAAAAGAAGAAGTAAAGCTGTCACTGTTTGCAGATGACATGATACTATACATAGAGAATCCTAAAGATGCTACCAGAAAACTACTAGAGCTAATCATTGAATTTGGTAAAGTAGCAGGATACAAAATTAATGCACAGAAATCTCTGGCATTCTTGTACACTAATGATGAAAAATCTGAAAGTGAAATCAAGAAAACACTCCCATTTACCATTGCAACAAAAAGAATAAAATATCTAGGAATAAACCTACCTAAGGAGACAAAAGACCTGTATGCAGAAAATTATAAGACACTGATGAAAGAAATTAAAGATGATACAAATAGATGGAGAGATGTATCATGTTCTTGGATTGGAAGAATCAACATTGTGAAAATGACTCTACTACCCAAAGCAATCTACAGATTCAATGCAATCCCTATCAAACTACCAATGGCATTTTTCACAGAACTAGAACAAAAAATTTCACAATTTGTATGGAAACACAAAAGACCCCGAATAGCCAAAACAATCTTGAGAACGAAAAATGGAGCTGGAGGAATCAGGCTCCCTGACTTCAGACTATACTACAAAGCTACAGTAATCAAGACAGTATGGTACTGGCACAAAAACAGAAAGATAGATCAATGGAACAGGATAGAAAGTCCAGAGATAAACCCACGGACATATGGTCACCTTATCTTTGATAAAGGAGGCAGGAATGTACAGTGGAGAAAGGACAGTCTCTTCAATAAGTGGTGCTGGGAAAACTGGACAGGGACATGTAAAAGTATGAGATTAGATCACTCCCTAACACCATACACAAAAATAAACTCAAAATGGATTAAAGACCTAAATGTAAGGCCAGAAACTATCAAACTCTTAGAGGAAAACATAGGCAGAACACTCTATGACATAAATCACAGCAAGATCCTTTTGGACCCACCTCCTAGAGAAATGGAAATAAAAACAAAAATAAACAAATGGGACCTAATGAAACTTCAAAGCTTTTGCACAGCAAAGGGAACCATAAACAAGACCAAAAGACAACCCTCAGAATGGGAGAAAATATTTGCAAATGAAGCAACTGACAAAGGATTAATCTCCAAAATTTATAAGCAGCTCATGCAGCTCAATAGCAAAAAAACAAACAACCCAATCCAAAAATGGGCAGAAGACCTAAATAGACATTTCTCCACAGAAGATATACAGACTGCCAACAAACACATGAAAGAATGCTCAACATCATTAATCATTAGAGAAATGCAAATCAAAACTACAATGATATATCCTCTCACACCAGTCAGATTGGCCATCATCAAAAAATCTAGAAACAATAAATGCTGGAGAGGGTGTGGAGAAAAGGGAACGCTCTTGCACTGCTGGTGGGAATGTGAATTGGTACAGCCTCTATGGAGAACAGTATGGAGGTTCCTTAAAAAACTACAAATAGAACTACCATATGACCCAAGAATCCCACTACTAGGCATATACTGAGAAAACCATAATTCAAAAAGAGACATGCACCAAAATGTTCATTGCAGCTCTATTCACAATAGCCCGGAGATGGAAACAACCTAAGTGTCCATCATCGGATGAATGGATAAAGAAGATGTGGCACGTATATACAATGGAATATTACCCAGCCATAAAAAGAAATGAAATTGAGCTATTTGTAATGAGGTGGATAGACCTAGAGTCTGTCATACAGAGTGAAGTAAGTCAGAAAGAGAAAGACAAATACCGTATGCTAACACATATTTATGGAATTTAAGAAAAAAAATGTCATGGAGAACCTAGGGGTAAAACCGGAATAAAGACACAGAGCTACTTGAGAATGGACTTGAGGATATGGGGCAGGGGAAGGGTAAGCTATGACAAAGTGAGAGAGAGGCATGGAAATATATACACTACCAAACGTAAGGTAGATAGATAGTGGGAAGCAGTCTCATAGCACAGGGAGATCAGCTCAGTGCTTTGCGACCACCTGGAGGGGTGGGATAGGGAGGGTGACGCAAGAGGGAAGGGATATGTATATACATATACAGATGTATACGTATGACTGATTCACTTTGTTATAAAGCAGAAACTAATTTAAAAAAAAAGAAAAGAAAAAGCAAACATTAGTAAAATAAAAATCCAGAGAGGAAAAACAGAACACAAATGAAATTTGAAAAGAAATGTTCCAAGACATAACAGACTCTGTGTCTTATAGCTTCTAACTATCGTGTGAATGTGTGTTCCAAAGGCTATTTAATAATGACATATCTTTAAGATCATGTAGTCAAAGAATACAAGATACTTAGGGGATCAAGTAAGACTAAGCAAATATTGAAATCCCCTGCACTAAAATCATAGGCTTTATACAAGTGTATTTGAAGATTGCAATAAAGACACATCCCAATGACTCACACACACAAAAAAAGAAATAAATATGCTAATTCCAAGTATGGTCCAAGTTATGACCAGAAATTGCGAGGCAAGCTAAAACCAAGAAGAACACACAAAGCTTGAGCAATAATTAGAGCTTGCTGCCATGAAATTGGGACTAAAGCCACCAGTGTGAAGTTAGAGCTATTGCCTCCACAGCTAAGTCATAAGGTAAAAGTTAAGACATTCCCAGGTAAACAAAGGCTAAAGGGATTTATTACCACTAGACATCCCTACAAAAAAATGATAAAGGAATATTTCAAGTTGAAACAAAGAGACCTTACATTAACTCAAAGCCACGTGAAAATATAAAGTTCTCTATTTAAGGTAAACACAAAGACAAGTATAAAGACCAGTATTATCATAATCTTGGTTCATAACTCCACTCGATTATTTTACAGGATTTAAAAGAACAAAGCAGAAAAAGTAATTATAAATCTATGCTAATGGATACACAATGTATAAAGATGTAATTTGTAACACAAATAACAAATTGGGGAGGGAGGCTAAAAAGGAGTAGTTTTTGTATGTGATTCAAGTTGAGTTGTTCCCAGTTTAAAACAGATTATTATTAATTTAGTGTTGTATATAATCTCTATGATAACCAGAAAGAAAATATCTATGGAATATACACAAAAGTAAATGAAATCAACATGTTACTACAAAAATCAAATAGACACAAAGAAAGGCAGTAAAGGGAAATAAGGGATAAAAAAAAGATAGAAAACATACAGAAAACAAAGACTAAAATGGCAACAGTAGATTCTTCCCAAACAGTTAATTACCTTAAATGTAAATGGATTAAACTCCCCAGGATCTAATTATATACTGTCTATAAGAGACTCATTTTAGATCTAAGGACACACATAAATTGCAAGAGAAAGTATGGGGAAAATAAGTTATTCCATTCAATAGTAACCAAAATAGAAGAGGAGTGGCTATTCTAACATCAGACAAAGGAGTCTTTAAGTCAAAAGTGTTACAAGGGACAAAGAAGGACAATATATAATGATAAAAGGATCAACTTACCAAGAAGACATAACAATTTTTTAAATATTTATTTATTTATTTGGCTGCAGCATGCAGGAAATTTAGTTGGGGCATGTGGAATCTTGTTCCCTGACCAGGGATCAAACCCAGGCTGCCTGCATTGGGAGCACAGAGTCTTAACCACTGGACCACCAGGGAAGTCCCAAGACATAACAATTTTAGACATATAGGTACCAAGCATCAGAACCCCTAAATATGTGAAGCAAACATTGACAGAACAAGAGGGATAAATAGATGGCTCTACAGTAAAAGTAGTAGACTTCAATAACCCACTTTTAATAGTGGATAGAACAACCATAGAGAAGATTAATAAGGAAAGAGAAGATTATAGACCAATTAGACCTAACAAGTACATACAGAACACTCCACCCAACAGAAGCAAAACACGTTTTTCTCAAGTGCACTTAGAACATACTCTAGGATATGTTATACGTTATGTCATCAAAAAAACCTTATTAATTTGAAATAATACAATTTCTTCTGATCACAATGAAATGAAACTAGAAATCAATAGGAGAAGAAAAACTGGAAAATCCACATATATGTGGAACTTAACACACTCTTGAGAAACCAATGGGTCAAAGTTAAATCCCAAGGGAAATTAGAAAATATTTTGAGACAAAGGAAAATAAAATACAGAATACCAAGGCTTATGGAATGCAACAAAAGCAGTTATAAGAGGAAAATTTATAGTTATAAATGCTTACATTATTAAAAAAAGATCTAAAATTAACAACCTAAATTTGCACCTTAAGTATTAGGTAAAGAATTCACTAAATCCAAAGCTAATAGAATGAAGGAAAAAAATAAACATTTGGACAAAGATAATTAAATTAGAGACTAGAAAAAAAAAAGAGAAAATTAATGAAGAGTTTTTTCTTTAAAAACATCCACAGGGCTTCCCTGGTGGCGCAGTGGTTGAGAGTCCGCCTGCCGATGCAGGGGACACGGGTTCGTGCCCCAGTCCGGGAAGATCCCACATGCCCTGGAGCGGCTGGGCCCGTGAGCCATGGCCGCTGAGCCTGCGCGTCCGGAGCCTGTGCTCCGCAATGGGAGAGGCCACAACAGTGAGAGGCCCGCATACTGCAAAAAAAAAAAAAAAAAAAAAAATCCACAAATTAATAAACATTTACACCTTGATTAGCTAAAGAGAGCAAGAGAAAAGACCAAAATAATTAAAATCAGAAATGAAAGCAGGGCCATAACTACTGATTATAGAGAAATAAAAAGGATCATAACACCCACTACTAGGCATATACCCTGAGAAAACCATAATTCAAAAAGAGACATGTACCAAAATGTTCATTACAGCTCTATTCACAATAGCCCGGAGATGGAAACAACCTAAGTGTCCATCATCGGATGAATGGATAAAGAAGATGTGGCACATATATACAATGGAATATTACTCAGCCATAAAAAGAAACGAAACTGAGCTATTTGTAATGAGGTGGATAGACCTAGAGTCTGTCATACAGAGTGAAGTATGTCAGAAAGAGAAAGACAAATACTGTATGCTAACACATATATATGGAATTTAAGAAAAAAATGTCATGGAGAACCTAGGGGTAAAACCGGAATAAAGACACAGAGCTACTTGAGAATGGACTTGAGGATATGGGGAGGGGGAAGGGTAAGCTGTGACAAGGCGAGAGAGAGGCATGGACATATATACACTACCAAGCGTAGGGTAGATAGATAGTGGGAAGCAGCCGCATAGCACAGGGAGATCAGCTCGGTGCTTTGTGACCACCTGGAGGGGTGGGATGGGGAGGGTGGGAAGGAGGGAGATGCATGAGGGAAGGGATATGGGAACAGATGTATATGTATGACTGATTCACTTCGTTATAAAGCAGAAACTAATAAAAAAAAATAAAAAATAAGAGATGAATGGATAAAGAAGATGTGGCACATATATACAATGGAATATTACTCAGTCATAAAAGGGAACAAAACTGAGTTATTTGTAGTGAGGTGGATGGACCTAGAGACTGTCATACAGAGTGAAGTACGTCAGAAAGAGAAAAACAAATACCGTATACTAACACACATATGTGGAATCTAAAAAAAAAAAAAAAGAAAGAAAAAGAGAAGAAAATGGTCTGAAGAACCTAGGGGCAAGATGGGAATAAACATGCAGACCTACTAGAGAATGGAGTTGAGGATACGGGGAGGGGGACGGGTAAGCTGGGACAAAGTGAGAGAGTGACATGGACATATATACACTACCAGATGTAAAATAGATAGCTAATGGGAAGCAGTCGCATAGCACAGGGAGATCAGCTCGGTGCTTCGTGACCACCTAGAGGGGTGGGATAGGGAAGGTGGGAGGGAGGGAGATGCAAGAGGGAAGAGATATGGGGACACATGTATATGTATAACTGATTCACTTTGTTATAAAGCAGAAACTAACACACCATTGTAAAGCAATTATACTCCAATAAAGATGTTAAAAAAAAAAAAGGATCATAACAGAGTACCAAGAGCAATTGTACACACAAATAGGATAACCTAGATGAAAATTTCAGGACCAATTCCTAGAAACATGCAACAAACCAAGATTAAATCATAAAGAAATAGGAAATCTGAACAGTCCTATAAATAGAAGAAAGCATAAAGGAACTCTTTATGACACTGGATTTGACAATGCTTTCTTGGATATAACACCAAAAGTACAGATAACAAAAGAAAAATAGGTAAATTGGACTACATCAAAATTAACTTTGTGTGTGTCAAATGACACAGTTAATAAAAAGACAACCCATGGAATTTTAAAAAATTGCAAATCATATATCTGATGAGAGGTTACTACCCAGAATATATAAAAAACCCCTACAAGTCAACAACAACAAAATCACATATCTGATAAGAGGTTTCTATCCAGAATATATAAAGAATTACTACAACTCAAAATGACAATAAAAAATGGATGAATCTTAAATGCATATTACATTTAAAATAAAAACAATTTTTAAATGGGCAAAGGACTTGAATAGTTATTTCTCTAAAGAAGATATACAAATGTCCAAAAGCAGATGAAAAGATTACCAGTATCACTAACCATTAGAGAAATGCAAATGAAAATCACAATGAGATATCACCTTATACCCATTAGAAGGGCTGTTATTAACAAAAACAAAACAACAACAACAAAACCAGAAAATAAGTTTTAGCAAGGATATGGAGAAGCTGGAATCCTGTGCACTACTGGTAGAAATGTAAAACAGTGCAGCTTCTAGGAAAACAGTGCTGTATTGTGGTTCCTCTAAAAGAAATAAAACTAGAATTACCATATATCCCAAAGTCAGATACTGGGACATATATATGCTTATATATATATATATATATATATATAAGCATATACCCAAAAGAATCTCAAGCAGGAACTCAAACATATTTATACACCCATGTTCTAATAGCATTACTGTTGATAGCCAAAAGGTGGAAGCAACCAAAGTGTCCATTGATGGATGGATAAATAAAACATGGTATATACATGCAATGGACTACTGTTCAGCCTTAAAAAGGAAATTGTGACATATGCTACAACACGGACAAACTTTAAGGACATTATGCTAAGTGAATTAAGCCAGTCAGAAAAGTATAAATACAGCATAATACTATAAGATCCCACATACTTGACGTACGAGTAACCAAATTCACAGTGACAGAGAGTAGAAGGGTGGTTGCCAGGGGCTGGAAGAAGGGGATAGTGGGGAGCTGTCATTTAATAGATGCAGAGTTTCAGTTTTCCAAGATGAAAAGAGTTCTGGAGATGGATTATGGTGATGGTTGCACAACAGTACAAACACCCTTAAGGCCACCAAACTGTACACTTTAAAAGTGGTCAAAATGGTAAATTTTGTGTTATGTATATCTTACAATTTTTTAAAAAGCAAACTGAGTTATTAAGTCATGAAACAGCATGGGTAAATCTTAAATACATATTGCTCTGTGAAAGAAGCCAACTATATACACTGTGATTCCAATATTTGACATTTTGGAAAAATAAAATCTATAGAGATGATTAAAAAATAATCTGTTTCCAGGAGATTGGGTGGAGAGGAAATGGCTGAATAGGTGAAGAATAGTAGGGGGCTTCCCTGGGTTCATGCCCCGGTCCAGGAAGATCCCACATGCTGTGGAGCGGCTGGACCCGTGAGCCATGGCCGCTGAGCCTGCGCGTCCGGAGTCTGTGGTCCGCAACGGGAGAGGCCACAACAGTGGGAGGCCCGGTTACAGCAAAAAAAAAAAAAAAAAAAAAGAATAGTAGGTATTTTAGGACAAGAAAACTATTCTGTATGATACTGGGTCAACCACAGGAAGTTCCACCCACTGGGAGGATTCCCTGCACCGTTGCTTTCCAGGGCTTCTCCTGAGTGGGGTTGTATGGAGTGGCCATCCACTCTTAGTTCATGCCAGTGTATCATGCAGGTGCATCCATAAATCAGGCCTGAGTTTCTTCTTCTTCTGTTAGTTAGTCATAGAGAACTCTTCATATAGTCAAGCCTATCAGGTACGGAAGGACCCATGGCACAGAGCAGGCATGATGGACGTCTAAGCTACCGACGAGGGCTGCTTTCTCATTCCTTCTGACCCTGCTGAGTCCCAGTCTTTACAGGCCATTTCCATTTTCAGGTGAATGCTGCCGTGCACATCCAATTTTAGGTTGGGTAGACGAGGTAATACTCAGTTCACAGTGGGCAACTGGGGGTGCATAGTCACTGTGTTACAGTAGCAAACCAAGATGATTTTCCATGAACAAAATTTGTTACCAGAAGAGGAGACAGATGCCCTTTCTGAAAACCCCAAGGAGTCTGGCTCTTAAGCTAGTATTGAAATTGTTGTACAGCATCTACCACAGACACTTGGGACTTCTGACTAATAGGCCCAAGTGTCAGAGGAGCTTGAATTGCAGCCTCTGTTTCATGCAGACCCATATTTTCCTGCTCTAAGACATAAGAACTAGCAGTCTTTGGGATGTCCAGAAAGTAGGCTAGAGTCAAATGACAAATGAGATGTGAGGGGAGGGATGGAGTGGGAGGTTAGGGTAGAAGATAGTAGCTGTTACATACAGGATGGATAAACACCAAGGTCCTACTGTACAGCACAGGCAACTCTATTCAATATCCTGCAATAAACCATAATGGAAAAGACTATAAAAAAAGAATGTAAATATATGTATAACTGAATCACTTTGCTGTACAGCAGAAATTAACACATTTTAAATCAACTGTATTCAATTAAAAAATTAAAAATTAAAAAAACTGAAAAAAAAAATTCAAAGAAGCCCAGCAAGTATTATACCTCTTTTTCCTGTGGTTGGTGATTCCAAGCACATCAAATTCTCTCTCATTTTTGAAGGGTGTCTCAAATTGCCATAGACCACTGGCCCTTCAGAAACGTCACAACTGTGGCATGGCCCTCAATTTTCACTGAGGTTATATCTCAACCTCTCGCACACATATCTTACCAAAGCTTCTAGGAGGTTTGCTCTCTACTGCTCACCAGTTCCCTTTGGCATAATATCATAAATGTAATGAACCTGTGTGATGTTCTGTTGGATATCAAGATGATCAAGATAGCACTCAACTATATTAAGAAAGAAAGCCAGTGAACTGACATAGTCTTGAGGCAACACAATAAAAGAAGACTTGTCTCTGCCATATAAAGCCAAAAGGCTTCTGCTTTTCTTTCACAGTAGGTACGACGTAAGGTCAAAACATTTGGGGATTCATACACCAGCTATCAAGATGGATGCTGATCGGCGCCAGTAAAGATATCACATCTAGAACCACAAATACTGGCATTACCACCTGATTAAGTCATGAGCTCAGTGGTTTGTGACCACCTAGAGGGGTGGGATAGGGAGGGAGGGAGGGAGGGAGACGCAAGAGGGAGGAGATATGGGGATATATGTATACGTATAGCTGATTCACTTTGTTATAAAGCAGAAACTAACACACCATTGTAAAGCAATTATACTCCAATAAAGATGTTAAAAAAAAAAAGATATAATCACTCTCCATGACTCACGGTTTATGCTCAGGGCAAAAAGGCAAAATTAACGGATGTGTGATTGGAAACACCAGTCCTGCATAATTTCACCAATTCCCCTCTGAGCTGTGATATTTCTTTTGGCAGGAGCAGAGACAGTTCCAGGAGTATCCACTTAGCAATTCATGTTATAATAGTTCCTCACTCTATGGATAAGGGAAACAATGTGAATATTTTGCTAGAGAGTAAATCTTTTCCCACTAAACATTCTGGACCTGGAGAAAAAGTCAGATACTGGGACAACAGTCCCACTGGAAGCACAGTCAGGATAAACCAAAAACTAAGAAAAAAGAGGTGGGACTGGGACTTCCCTGGTGGTGCAGTGGTTAAGAATCCGCCTGCCAATGCAGGGGACACGGGTTCGAGCCCTGGTCTGGGAAGATCCCACATGCCGCGGAGCAACTAAGCCCATGCGCCACAACTACTGAGCCTGCGGTCTAGAGCCTGCTGGACGCAACTACTGAAGCCCACGTGCCTAAGAGCCCGTGCTCCACAACGAGAGAAGCCACTGCAATGAGAAGCCCACGCACTGCAACGAAGACCCAATGCAGCCAAAAATAAATTAAATAAATAAATAAATTTATTTTTTTTAAAAAAAGATGTGGGGTTGACAAGGAATATGGTGGATGCCACAGATGAAAGTGAAACTTCTCTGAGCATGTTTTTATAGCTTTTAAAATTTATGAACCATGTATATGTTTTACATTTTTAAAATTAAACAGAAAAAATTATAAAACTTATTACAGAGAGAAAGAAATAAAACCAACTGCACACCAAAATAAGAGTATAAGAGCAGAAAGAAATAGTTTAAATCAAGCACCTTATGAACAAATACTCTGAAGCATACTACGGACAAACAGAACTGCAAAAAAGAAAATGTCCTGAACTTACTAGTTTTGGCAGTGGTGGTGTTTGTATAATAATCTGAAATTATTGTATGAGCATACTAGGATAAAGCAAATCAATATATATATACACATATATATGTGTGTGTGTGTGTGTGTGTGTGTGTGTGTGTGTGTGTGTGTGTTTTCAAGCAGCTTTCTCCTGTAAAAGAAGACAGACACGGATATGGAATGGGATAGGTGAGGAAGAAACCTGTACTGTTGAATTTGAATTGGAAATATCAGCACAGGATCATGATCAATAATAATAATGATGACAAAAATAATAATAATCTCCAAGCTCCGTTTGCTACAAGCAATGTCACGTAACAGCAATGAGCATATGTAGGTCCCAGAACTTGATTTCTAAATACCATTGCAGTCTGAAAAAAAAAAAAGACTCCTTGGAAAACTAGCTGGGCCAAGAAAATTATCCTAAGGGTCCACAAATAAACCTGACAGTACTATACATTTTAGCATTAAGATTGGATGATAATATTAAATTCTTTGGAATAATTAGATTCAGATTTAAATAGTATGTTGGTTATTGTCTAGTGGTGATCAGAATTCATTTCTCTCTTACGTGTATTCTCTCTTTGTATTGCCAGGACAGGAACCTTGGGAAATGCGTTTCCAAATACCCTTGGTGCCAGAACTCTGAAGATAATGATGGTGTTTCCAAGGAAATGGACTGGACTGAGTTTGGGGCCCTTCCTTCTCTTGCAGCAGTTGAAGCATAGGCTTTAGCAGCCTGTGCTTCAAACTTTTCAGCAGTCTGGTGACCTCTGCATTTCATGACTCTCCACTGGATTCGGGACTACAGGGTAGCTGTGATGTTGGTACCACCAACAAACCCCTCAGCTCTGATTGCAGCTTCCATCTGACCTGAAAACCTACTTGTGCCCACCTACTTCCCGCCGACTTCTTTACCTTCAAACCTTCCAATAAATGTGCATAGGTACCACTTCCCTTTATTAAATTCCCTTCTGCTTGAAAAATCTAGAGTGGTTTATGTCTTCTTAGCTAACTGATATAAAGAATTTTTATATTATTTTTATTTTTCTTCAGAGAATACATTAAAACATTTAGAACCTATTAATAAATTAGGACTTCTGAAAATTTTTCTCTGACCTGATCTTGCAAGTCTACAATAATGAGTTTATTTCCTCTAAAGAAAGGATCATAGTTTATTCTCATAGAAACATCAGTTATCATGACAAAAAGTGGCCACTAAAATCTTCCAAAGATCACACTCCTACTGGAAGGTAGACTTAAAAATATTTCATGGTGTGGGAACACTACGTTCTAGATAATTCCTCTTGTGGACACCACCACTGTCATCACGTCTCACTCTCCTCCAGCTGCTGCCGCTACAGAACCACTGTCTGGCTGGGCCATGACTACAACTGCTACCACGGTCACCACCTCCATATACCTTTACTCTCCAATATTTCTGAATGCACACAGTATCCTGATGGACCATCTTTTCAATATAGATTCACACGTGCCTTACACACATTCACTCTACTGGTCCTTGAGGGATTAGGGCCTCCCCGCCTTTTTAAGCCAGTACATAAGACACTGCAGAAAACAAAACTTCTGTAAATGCGCTCAACTCATTCAGTAGATAATTATTTAATGTTTCCTCTATCTGGAATTCCCTTCTTCCCTTCTTCTGTTGACTGACACCTATTTGCCAGCCGGGATTCAGTCTCGATGTCACGTTCTTAGGATTTTTTCCTCAGTCTCCTGCCCGCCATGGCATCGTCCAATCCTGTAGTTCCCTGTCTTTACGTCTGTGAATCCATTTAACGTACTTTATTGTTTTCCTGTGTAACTCCCGATGTCCTTAAGGTATAAATAGGGTCATGACAGCAGTCAAAGAATATTATTTACCTGTGCCAATTCACTGTAGAGAAAAACATGCTTCCTTGAAATGTTCTAAAATTTACTTAGAAACAAACCAGAAGGTGGAAAAGAGTAGATGAAGGAAAAGTGAAAACAAATTTGGCCATGAATTTGTAATTGTTGAAAGTGGGTGATGGGTACCGTGGGTTCATCATAATTTTCTCTGTTTCCCTTTGTTTGAAATTTGTTTGAAATTTTCCATGATACAAATTTCAGAATCCACCACAAATGCTTCCAGGAGTTCTCAGGGAGTATACAGTATTCAAAGCCTCTTAAGCTACTGGAAGTGTCTGCTCTTTGTTCTCTGAATTGCCACGAGGCTGCTTTCTGGTCCCGCTCAGGCTGTAAGTGTCAAGGGGCTGCTGACGCTTGCTAGGTCATGAACACGGATGGCACATGCAGATGTGTGTGGTAAGGCTGCTGATCCCTGCTGTCCTGGGATTCTTAAATTTAAGAAAACTGAAATCATATCAAGCATCTTTTCCAACCACAACACTATGAGATTAGAAATCAATTACAGGAAAAGAAAACTGTAAAAAACACAAACACATGGAAGCTAAACAATATGTTACTAAACAACCAATAGATCACTGAAGAAATCAAAGAGGAAATCAAAAAATGCCTAGAGACAAATGACAATGAACACCACGATCCAAAACCTATGGGCTAACATGTCATCCACAGTTGCTTTCACACTTGTTTATATCCCTATGGGTAGGGCAACTAGATGGTACTTGGTACCATGACCTTCCCGACAAAAAATAATGGAAAGCTGATGTATAAAATTTAGACCATTTAAAAAAAATAACTTCTGCTTTTTTTTTTTAAATCAAGAAGAGAAAAGCATTGTCTTCATAATTGGCTTGACGTAATTATGTAGACTTGTCCTCTGAATATTCAGCAAAGTAGATTTTTTCTTGTTGCTTTTTGGGGTTTTTTGTTTCCTTTTGGCTTTTTTTTTTTTTTGCTTTAATAATAGTATAGTTAAAAATTCTGACTGTTAACAAGTCTTTGGAGAGGGTTTACTAACTTCAGGAAACAACCTGTCATTAAAGCTATCTTAAAAAAAAAAAAAAGCTATCCTCAGCATAATTGTCATAAAATGCTACTATTATCACCTCATGTCCAAGCCAGCTGTTGTTAAGACAATACTGAGTTTTCAAGTACATCAAATACTACATACAAGACAACTGAGATCCAAGGGCAAATGATATTAGAAAGGCAAAT
The DNA here is from genome assembly GCF_025265405.1 of Mesoplodon densirostris. Taxonomy (NCBI): domain Eukaryota; kingdom Metazoa; phylum Chordata; class Mammalia; order Artiodactyla; family Ziphiidae; genus Mesoplodon; species Mesoplodon densirostris. Next base: position 179,617,398 of record NC_082662.1, on the reverse strand, counting down.
GTGCTATACAAATTGTAATTCTGTATCAAGGGCATATATTTATTTTATAGCTGTCAGCATGTTTTCAGACCTTTTAAATTTGATAACTACTTACACACTGGGACAGTTTAGTGACATTAAGTATTTTTATATTTAAAAGTCCCCAAGTGTTTACACCATAAACATTGTGCAATACTATGGTTATAACCGTAAAATTAATTTGGTAATTAAACAGTCAAGTTTAGCATAGTAATGTCAAGCACAAATTATAAATGTTCTCGTTAGCCTTCTAAACTGGCACTTTATTAAACAGCATGGAAAACCTGGGCAAACTAACATTGCAACGAAAAATTCAATAGACATTCCTGACCTTTCTCCCCTACCAGTCCTGACATGACCAGTTATACCAACATGGACTTTTTAAACACACCAGTGTTTAAAGCAAAAGAACGTAAAGAAAATTTGAGAGAAATAATTAGAGAACTGCTGAAGTGGAACAATTAGGTTTGCAGCTGCTGAGCATTTACAACCAAATTTTATTTTATTTTTCTCAGTAATTGTGTTTCTCTTTTTTTTAATTTCTTTGTCAGAAGTGCACATTGAATTTATAAAGCCTATGTTCGGCACCTGATTTTTCTTTAAGTGTGAGTTTATCTTCTCTTCCATAGTTAAACATCTTGTATGTGCCAGGCATGCCTACCTTCTCTTTCCCCTACTACTGACCCCCAACTAGAGCCTTTGTTCTCATCACCTGGCAATGAACTTCTTCAAGGTCACCTCTTACCATGTAGCAGGGAGTTATATCAATCCACTTTCTCCCTAACCTCTAAAACTTAATCACTCTCTCCATCTCAAATGACTTTTTATGGTGCTTATGATGCTACATCACTCAGGGTCATTTTCTAATCACTCTAATATAACAAGAAAAATGATTTGCAAATATGTAACTATTGTACTTTTTTTTTAACTCCTCCTTCCCAAGGTTTTCTTGAAAAGAGGATGAGGGTAAATCTTGCCCCCAAAACAACTCTTTGGTCAGCTTGGGGTTCACTTTAGGGTAGCAAGAAAGCTTTCTGGACTTCCTTAGCAAGATGGCAATCATGAGAACCTGGCTTTGTCAAGAGAGAAAAACGGATCTCTTAGTGCATTAGTTCCCGTTTAAGATAACATGTACTCAGCCTAATGACTAGATCATTGATATAAGGTAGGTAGATGGGCCTCAGCAAAAAGAGGAAGGGGGGCATTGTGAAAGGAATGAAGACAAAAGGGAGATAAATCTAGAGAGCAGTGCATAGCGGTTTAAATGAGGAGCTAATCCTACCCAACAGTTATTAGGCCCATGACCTTAGGCAAATTATTCTGAGACTCAGTTTCCTCATTATCAGCCCTATTATTATCTAATGATAATGGCTACCTTTTAAAGTCATTTTCTCATAAGATGGTTGTCAAGATTAAATGCTAAAGCAATTAAAAATAACACACTTCAACTCTGCCTGATACACAGGAAATGCTCTCTGCAGTTTTGGTCAAATACATTTATGTCTACATCTCCCCATTTTCTGGGCCTGATTCCTGGAGAAGGGAGGTGTGTTAAGGGAGATGCCTCCCACTTAAGACCCTGGGGACTTGCCTCAGAGGTGGCTCCTACACCAGTCTGAGTCTGCAGGATGCTACTTGAGAGTGAACTTGGCAGGACAGCATGGGTACCTCAGGGAGGAACTGGGTTAGCCTGCTCCCGGGGGGTGCTCTTGGGGGCTAGACATGGACAGCACCTGGAGGGCCACAGACACTGAAAGGAGGAGGCCTGGAAATGAGCCAAGGTACTGGCTGGACCACTGGCTCCAGGAGGGTCACTATCACAAGGGTAAAGCAGTTCCCACCCAAGATCCCAATCCAATCTCACAGGGTCCACAGAACCAGCAAGAGCCAAGGATGGGGGCGGGGGGCGGGGAGAAAGATGACTAGTTGGGTCTTGACCCTTCTAAGAGAGAGAAAAATAGGTCACAAGTTACATTAGCCCCAAACGCACATAGAGGGTAAAGTAGAGTGCTTAGAACTAGGGACTGTGAGGCATGCACGGGCCATCGGGACTGAAGGAGGAACAAAGGAACTAAGCGATCATGTACATACCGAATACTGAATGAACTCCAGCCCTTTTCCCCTGTTATGTTGTCATAATCCCGGATGCAGAAGCATCCAGGCAGAAATTTAAAAATACTTTCTTGGGGACTATAACCAGACCAAGATTAAAGACCTAAATATATTGACCAGCCAATAAATATACTGAGCAACAAATATACTGAACATCCAATGGGTTGTTATCTCATACACAAAACAAGCCTATTCAGAATACTCTACAAGATCATATTGAAAACACTCCCCCACCCCCTACACACATATTCGTGACTTCCAGTCAGCTTTTCCACACTCTTAAATATGAGAAGACAAAAAGTATGATCAAACATCTTAAGAAAGCTTGTAACATGTAAATTATAGACAATCCCAAACAAGTAAAAAAAAACAAAAACATAATCCATCTTAGAGGAAAAAGGAATTATCTTCAAAAGTAAGAACATTATTATTAACACTATCAGTGACAGGAAAGATGATCATTTATCCATGGTGCAGGATTGGTACAGGAATAAAGAACAAAACATTCAGAGAAAAAGAAAAAGCTTTTGCAATTTAAAAACATCACAGTAGAGTTTAAAATTCTAATAGGAGATTAGGAAGATAAAATTGAGGAAATCTCCCAGAAAGAAAAGCAAACCATCAAAGAGGTAGAAGAAAAAGAACAATAGAAAAGTACAAGGAGTTCTAGAAAAACACAGAAAATCAAGGGGAGGAATTTATCAGAGAAATAGTTTGGGAAATTTCTGCAGAATTGACAAACATTAGTTGCCAGACTGAATGCCTAGCACAATGGATGGAAACAGACCTATATATTGTGAGTTTTGTAAATGCTGAGGGTAAAAAAGATTTTATAAGTTATGGAGAGAGAGGAAAAGAAACACTCAGATCATAAATAAAGTATCAAGAATCAGAATGACTCTAACTGTAGCATGAGAATCGAGAAGATAATGGAGCTTCAAGTTATAAAGAAAATTCTAAACCCAACAAATAGTCAATAGTCAAGTAATGCATTCAAACATGCACAATCTTGAAAAATTTATTTCCCATGTACCTTTTCTTAAAATGCCACTGAAGATGTATTCCACTGGGACTACCGGGTGGGCCAATAGTTTCATTCAGTTTTTTCCATAAGATGGCTCTAGTAGCACTTAGTTGTCTTTAACTTCATTCAAAACAATTTTCTTAGATTGTGACATCTGTCATATCAGCATGCATTTAAAAAAAGATATCTAAATTGGTGAATTTTTGTGTAGCCATTTTAATTTTGAAGATGGAAGAAAAAAAGCAATGTTTTTGGTAAATTATGCTTTATTATTTCAAGAAAGGTAAAAACACAACTGAAATGCACAAAAGCATTTGTGCAGTATATGGAGAAGGTGCTGTGACTGATCGAACGTGACAAAAGTGGTTTTTGAAGTTTTGGGCTGGAGATTTCTCACTGGACATTGCTGGGTAGACCAGCTGAAGTTTAGGTGATCAAATCGAGACATTAATTGAGAACAATCAATGTTTTACCACGCGAGACACAGCCGACATACTCAAAATATCCAAAGTATTGAAAATCATTTGCACCAGCTTAGTTATGTGAATCGCTTCGATGTTTGGGTACCACATAAGTTAAGCGAGAAAAATCTTCTTGACTATGTTTCCACATGTGATTCTCTACTGAAACGTAATGAAAACATTCCGTTTTTAAAACAAATCGTGACAGGCAATGAAAAGTGGATACTGTACAATAATGTGGAACAGAAGAGATCAAGAGGCAAGCGAAATGAACACCACCAACCACACCAAAGGCCGGTCTTCATCCAAAGAAGGTGATGTTGTGTATATGGTGGGATTGGAAGGGAGTCCTCTATTATGAGCTCCTTCCGGAAAACCAAACGATTAATTCCAACAAGTACTACTCTCAATTAGAATGACTAAGGGACTTCACTGGAGGCACAGTGGTTAAGAATCCGCCTGCCAAAGCAGGGGACACGGGTTTGAGCCCTGGTCCGGGATGATCCCACGTCGTGGAGCAACTAAGCCCAAGAGCCACAACTACTGAAGCCCACACACCTAGAGCCCATGCTCCACAACAAGAGAAGCCACTGCAATGAGAAGCCCACACACCACAACGAAGAGTAGCCCCCGCTCGCCACAACTAGAGAAAGCCCATGTGCAGCAACGAAGACCCAACACAGTGATAAATAAATAAATAAATAAATAAATAAATAATCACAGTACTATAAATGATCAAAATGATAATCCTGAGTATTATTTTTTAAAGTAAACTACTTAAAAAAAAACAACTGAAAGTGGCACTCGATGAAAATCGTCCAGAATTAGTCAACAGAAAACACATAATCTTCCATCAGGATAATGCAAGACAGTGTGTTTCTTTGATGACCAGGCAAAAACTGTTACAGCCTGGCTGGGAAGTTCTGATTCATCTGGTGTATTCATCAGACATTGCCCTTTTGGCTTTCCATTTATTTCGGTCTTTACAAAATTCTCTTAAAGGAAAAAATTTCAATTTCCTGGAAGACTGTAAAAGGCACCTGGAACAATTCTTTGCTCAAAAAGATAAAAAGTTTGGGGAAGGTGGAATTATGAGATTGCCTGGAAAATGGCAGAAGGCAGTGGAACAAAAAGGTGAATACACTGTTCAATAAAGTTCTTGATGAAAATGAAAAATGTGTCTTTTATCTTTACTTAAAAAACCGAAGGCACTTTTTGGCCAACCCAACAGAACACAAACCAAGACAGAGGAAGACATGGGTTACAGAAAGAGGAGAGAGGCCGTAAAAAGCATAGGTCAATGGAATTCCTGGGAAAATGGAGAAGGGAGAGCCCCAAACTGACAGATGCACATCAATGATATATAGGGTGATGGGTCCAGATTAGAACACTGTGACTCAAGAAACAGATGGGATGAGGGTTATCACCAAGATCCCCATTGCCATTGTATGTACCATCTTTATAACCTCAAAACAAAATGCCTTGATGAATTTCACTCAGATGCATATCTGCACTTAACTTGACCTAGTGTTGAAGTTCCTCCTCTCTTTTTTATGTCCTGCTGCCTGGATCTGTTGATAAGGCTCATTTCTCTCTCTCTCTCAAAGCAAGTAGTCGTCATTGAACTGTATATAAGAACAAAAGGTAGACCATGGGAACTTAGAAGCAGGAGACTCCATATCACTTCTGGACTTCAGTACCTGGCCTGTATTCTAGACCTGTCAGATGACCCAGTTTTACTAAGACTTATGTTTCTTAAGACCATTTGAGGTCTCCATCCACTGACTTCTCCATTGACTGAGAGTTAAGAGTTTTTGTTTGTTTGTTTGTTTTTGCGGTACACAGGCCTCTCACTGTTGTGGCCTCTCCTGTTGCGGAGCACAGGCTCCAGATGCGCAGGCTCAGTGGTCATGGCTCACGGGCCCAGCCGATCCGCGGCATGTGGGATCTTCCCGGACCGGGGCACGAACCCACATCCCCTGCATCGGCAGGCGGACTCTCAACCACTGCGCCACCAGGGAAGCCCGAGAGTTAAGAGTTTTATTAAACTCTCAAAGAAGCTGAAGTCGACTATGATGCAGAAGCTCCATTCAGCTTCTCTTCTTCTGGACCCTTCTTCTAACAGTGGTGCTGTTGTTACTCCTTTTTGCAACTAGGTTTGTCTTTGCCACATATTTTTCAAAATTAAATATTATATTATATTATTTAAGTTTATGTACATGGGCAGAAACACAACCAAGGAAAGAAGAAAAAAGATGGGAAAATTTTGGACAAGGGCACATGGGCGCTCCTGAGATACTGCAATGATCAATTTCTTATCTAAAGTAGGAAAGATGTTGAGTGTATTACCACTTTACTACTATTAATTTGAAAACTACATGTATACAGTATGATACATATCAAAAACAAATAACAACAAAGAATAAAGAAAAAAAGGAAAGAAAGAAGGAAGGAAAAAGAAGAATGGCAATGTGAATATTATCATTCATTCCTTCCTGTTTAGTAATATATATCCATTCACTATGTATTATTTTTTTTTTTTTTTTTTTTTTTTTTTTTTTTTTTTTGCGGTATGCGGGCCTCTCACTGTTGTGGCCTCCCCCGTTGCGGAGCACAGGCTCCGGACGCGCAGGCTCCGGACGCACAGGCTCAGCGGCCATGGCTCACGGGCCCAGCCGCTCCGCGGCATATGGGATCCTCCCAGACCGGGGCATGAACCCGTATCCCCTGCATCGGCAGGCGGACTCTCAACCACTTGCGCCACCAGGGAGGCCCCACTATGTATTATTTACAAATAGATTCTTGATCACCCTCTGTAGTTTCCCTTCTATATATATCCCAGTTTACCACTGACCCAACATCCTTCCAGCCTCTTAGAAATTCTACCCTGTTATATTTTAGTTCTGCTACAGAAGTTTATATCAACCTGACTGAGTGCAGCGTAAAGGCATCTTTTAACATTTTTGTGGAGAGCGTATTACATAATTTTGCCTTACAGGTTTATGTTTTCAAGGATGTGAATATACGAAGAGGGTTTATTAACCAGAGTTTCCATATACATGAATTTAGTGTATCTATACATTTAATTTTAAAATATTTTTCAACAGAGTCTTTTACACTTAGTTCTGACAGAGGAAAAGAAAGAACTCTAGTCAGAGCCAAATTTACCACTATATATACACAGCATGCCTATAATTTATCTGTATTAAAAGTAGTCAAAACCTACACAGACTTACATGAGTTTTGTCCAGAACATTAAAACACTTCTCCTGTTTTGAAAATTATTTGATATATCAGTGACTTCATTGGATTAAACATTTTTATCTTTTTAAGTGCAAATACCCATGGAAATGAAACATTAACAGTTCAGTTAACATAAGAGCAGCAACATTATAGGCAAATTTTATTATTATCATTGTCTAATATTAACTGACACCCTGATATGTTCCATATATTGTGCTAAGCTTTTGATTTGTGCTAAGCTTTTGATTTATGTCTAATCAATTCTCAAAGTAAACTTCAAAGGTAGGAATGATTACTTTCTCTCTCAGAGAAAATAATTGTAGCCCAGAGTGCTTATGTAACCTGCTCAAACCGTAAGGCTAAGTTAGTAGCATAACATGGGTGTCTAATCAGATCTGGTTGACCTTGAAGCATAAGTCTTTCTATAGGAGAAGTGGAGGAAGCAGGAAGCAATAGTTTTCAGCATAATATGGGCCAGAAGCCATAATGATGAGCTCAGAGAGAATCAGAGCCCTGTGCTTGGAAAACCTAGCGGAAAAAAGCCTTGCGAAGTAGGGAAGGTAGAAAGTCAATTTTAAAAAGTACATATCTTTGTCTACAGTCATCCCTAGCTATGAAAACTGAAAGGTGTTTTAATGGTACTTTTCTAAATCCTAATCAATTCTGGACTATTATGCTTTTTAACCCAGAGCCTCCCTGGCACAGCTCTGTTTTGACCATGTAGATTCACAAACTTCTCTTATTTTATACCCACAGATAGGCTTTCAACAGTTCCACCCACCTATCCTCATCAAAGCTCCAATAAAATGGAAAATAATCATTTAAATAAAGTAAATGTGTTATGAAAAACCTACAGTCTCACATGGTTGCACCACTTATACTATTCAGGGATATGTGCCCTACTATACGCCCTATTAGATCAAACTTCAGACACTATTTTTCCTTTTACCGGCAATTGGATGATACAGTTTTGATTTCAAATTTGACTCTGTTTGCTTTATGGTACCATTTGCTTTTCATCTGTGCTGTTCTCCACTGGTTGTACTGTATTTCTAACTGCAGTTGGTTCAAATCTCTACCGGGATGTCAGTGGAGTCATTTAGCACTTACACCTGTACACCTTCCTCGGTGAGTTCAGTGCTGCTAGATCTCCTGAAAGCCTTTCTAAGCCTTGTTTTAAGTTCACTAACATTTCTGCCAATTGACCAGTCCCTGTGTCAGTGACAGATGTGTGGCGTACATTAGCTCCAGGCCTAGCTCTGCATGATAAAGTACCTCTTTTGGGGGATGGTGTGATACAATGTCTAAAAAAAGTCTGGTAGCAAAAGTCAATATGTGCTTTCATGTTGAACTATTCTTAGATTCCCCAAAACAGCTTCCTATAATATCACAAAATGCCCTCTGTCCAGGGTGAAACAGACTACAGAGGGGGTCACGCAGTCACTTTCTACAAAAGGCCTTGTTTTTGACAAAGTGATATTTTTTTCAGCTTAATCTCTTCTTGTAGATACCCAGGAAGTTTGAGTCATAGTAGCACATATCACAGATGACTACATGTGAGTCCACAATAAGTACTTGCAAAATAGAGCATCCTCTGAGAGAAATGACTGAAACAAGTTATTTAACCACTCTTTGAGATTCAATATTAATCAAATGGTGATGGTAACAGACCTAAATTCAGGCTGCTGTTGTGCAATTGAGAAAATGTATGTAAAGTAGTTACCAGACTGTCTGGATTTTCTTTTTTTGCTTGTTTATTTTCTACAAATTTAGCAATGACTTAATTTCTACCATTAGATTCACATATACAAATACTTATTTGTATTCATTAAAATTACAAAATATTGTGCATTTTTATGTTTTCAAAGGGTAACGGCAATAGGGACTAACCTAGGAAAATATTTGTAAGCGGTAGGTTTTGATCGTACTGCAAAGACTCGAAAGATTTAGCATAACAATGAAATGATTCTGTTGAAGGCTTCAGAAAAAATGATTTTTTTTCTTTTTATTATTATTTTTTTTTTTTGCGGTGTGTGGGCCTCTCACTGCTGTGGCCTCTCCCGTTGCGGAGCACAGGCTCCGGACCTGCAGGCTCAGTGGCCATGGCTCACGGGCCCAGCCGCTCTGCGGTATGTGGGATCTTCCCGGACTGGGGCACGCACCCGCGTCCCCTGCATCAGCAGGCAGACTCTCAACCACTGTGCCACCAGGGAAGCCCCGAAAAATGATTTTTTGAAAGTAAGTGCACATTGCTTCTGACATTCCACCCACTTTGTACAACGTGCTCATCTTCTACAGCATTATGATTAAGGACTGCAATACACAGAGCCCAACTGCCTAGGTTCAAATCCTGGTTTTGTCCTACACTGGCTGGAACTCTAGACAAGTTTCTTAGTCTCTGCCTGAGGTATGCTCATTGCTACTAGGGTGGGGAGAGCTAAAAATATATATGTATTTATACACACATGTATCTGTATTTATTTCTATACCTATCTCTCCATATTGACAACATGAGTTTACAGCCATGCCATGAATTCCACTCCAACACTGTAGGGTTCATCCTAGTTTCAACCCTTTCATATCTGTACCCGTCCCCGCCTTGTCCAATGGTGAGAAGCCTGCCTCCCAACATCTACAGGAATTTACTTATTTGTTCAATGTTCCTCTATGTAGACAGTCTCCAGACTCTACCAGGTAGCCATGTCACACAGAATCTTCCCTCTGTGGACTGCACCCCTGCCAGACTATTATGCCTTTCTGCACCAATGCCTTCCTTTTTCTTTTTCTTTTTTTTTTTTTTTGGCCATGCTGCTCAGCTTGTGGGATCTTAGTTTCCCATCCAGGGATTGAACCCGAGCCCCCTGCAATAGAAGGGCAGGGTCCTAACCACTGGACTGCCAGGGAATTCCCAACAATGCCCTCCTTGAATCGACACAGTGGTTCTTACTTCTTTTTTTTAATTAGGAATACAGAAATTTCTTTTCTGTTTTCTTAACTTCTTTTTACATCATGAACTCCTTTGAGAAGTTGATGCCAGCTACCTAACCTTTCCCCAGAAAGTGCATGTAAACAAATCTGCACAAAAATTTTATACAATTTCAAGAGGTTTGTGCTAGCAGCTTTATGACATTGACCGATTTATTTAATTTCTCTGAGACTCAGTCTTTTCTGTTTAATATGTACATCAGTAGTGATAATAGCTCCCTCAAAGGAACTGGTTTAAATAAGAAATTGTATCTTCAATGCTTAGAGTACTATAAGCAAAGTATAAATGGAGGTTACTAGAATGATCTTCCCTAGTCAGTTCTCAATCCACATTATGATCTCAAATCCGTTGCTATGTACTTCTGTGTTCCAGTAATTCATTACTTCTTTCCTGGATTCATTCACTACTTTTCCTGAGTCTCAGTTCCCTCTTCTCTACAATGGTGATAATCATACCTATCATTCAGGGAAGTTGTAAAAATTAGAGACCATATATGATAAGTAACTGAAATATAAAGTATGTTTGAAAGTGGTAATAGTCATTGACGTTTCTGTATTGTACTGGCACATCTTAGCCCTGGAGATTTGTTTATTCCTTTTCTTATGCTTTGAATGCTTTTCTCTAGTTATCTGGTAATTTTGTCTCATCCATCCTTGACCAGCCAGACAAATTGTACCTTATCGTCAATGTTTCTTTGGTCATCCCATATGAGTTGTATTCTTTATGGTTCCCCTCATGCTTGTTTCTTCTACACTCAACCCTCCGACAGACGTATCTTGACTTAATAATTTAATGTAACTGCATTTATAGGGGTTAGATATAAGAATCATCTATTTCAACTGTCACATTATAGATTTTACAACAGATCAGCCAAAGGCATTGTCCCCTTTTATATCCATCACAACTTACATAAGGATTCATGGGACAAATCTCATGGTAAATTTAGTTTTTGAAAAGTTTATATTTAGTAATGAAGTTACACACATGTTGTCTTTACACTGGAGGTGCCGTAGGATGGAACAATTGTGGGCTTTGTCAAGCAGATTCAAATCCTGGCTTTGTCACTTCCCAGTCCTGTGAATTTGGATGATACACTTAATCTCCTTGGGGCTTATCTTGCTATTTTGTAAACTGGGGATGATATCCTTTCCTGAAAGGATTTTATTGAAAATATAATCAGACGGTACACTCAAAGAACTTGACAAATACAAGATAACAAGGTATGCTACAGAATTCCCTGGTGGTCCAGGGGTTGGGACTGTGCACTCTCACTGCCAAGGGCCTGGGTTCGATACCTGGTCAGGGAACTGGGATCCCGGAAGCTGCAAGGCACGGCCAAATATATTAATTTATCAAAAAAAAAAGATGTGCTAGGTCCCCACCTTTGCCCTTAATTCTTCTGACTAAATCATTTCTTTCTTCTCCTTAACTATTTTAATACTTAGAGCTAAACCAGATGTCTCTTTTCAGATAACATATAACATCTCATCTACATGGTTTTATTCATTTTTTATCCAAAATAACATTTTGGGGGATCTAACTTCTAGAAATAGATGTAGAATAATTTCTAAATAAGTAAAACTAAAATATTCATGTTTATTCAAATGGATTACTTTTAAGAAAGGTAATAGTCAAATAATACATTTTATGTAACTCTTTTCTACCCATATACATGAATCTAAGAACAAATTGAGAGCATTTTTTGAAAGATAACAACGGGCTTTATTAGATTCTTTTACTATTATTTTTATTACTATTACTAGTATTATTATTACTGTAAGACGACTTGAGATCTACCCTCTTAACAAATTTTTAAGTTCAAAATACAGTATTGTCGACAATCGGTGCACTGCTGTACAGCAGATCTCTAGAACTTTCACCTTGTATAACTGAAACTTCATACCCTTTGAAGAGCAACTCCTCATTTCCTCCTCCGCCCCTGGTAACCAGTGTTCTGCTCTGTTGCTATGGTTTGACTATTTAGATATTTTATATAAATGCAATCATGCATTATTTGTCCTTTTGTGACTGGCTAATTTCACTTAGCATAATGGAAGGCATGTTTGTTTATTAAAGCTTCATTATCAAAACCATCCTTAGGAAACCTGGAGTCAAACTGTCTAGGTTAGAATCATGGTTTCAGCAGTTAACAGAGGTGTAAATTGGGGGCAAATTACTTATCCACTCTGTGCCTCAGTTTCCTCATCTGTAAAATGGAAAATAATAGCATCTATTTACTTTGTTATTTGTCAGAATTAAAGTTAATTTTTGCAAAGTGTTTCACAAATAGTGCATGGTACAGACTTAAATAAATACTATATAAAATTGGCAACATTTTAAAAAAGAAAACGAAAAGCAAGTCTTCCTCACTATTAATCTATTGAAATGATCTGCTACAATATTCTAAAATCATTTAAATATCAAAATCATGTCTATACAAACAACAGTAGAAACATTTTAAGGATATTCTCATCCTATATTGAGCCAAATTACCAATCTTGTACTGATAATGGCAGAGTGACCAGAATGACAAGCTTGCCCTAACTCTGTGTAGGTCTTTATTATATAGTTATTGGTATTAAGAGATGTTAGCACAGTTCTCAGAACCACATTATTACATGTATATGGTCACAGATTAAAACCTGAACCTCAAATCTAAAATCAGTTACATCAAATCTATGAAACCAGATTAAGGAAGTAAAATCATCTAAATTTGCTGTGAGGCCAATGGGCAACCATTTTGACCAAATCCTCTTATCTTTCCAACTGGTTGTCTTGGGATTTTGTAGTTGCTTTAGTATAAACACTTAAGAAGTGAATATCATACTCATTTACCTCACCATTTAGACTGACGATTGCAGTTTGACAATCTAAGATAAAAGATCTATTCTGAGCGCTGATAGTTATTACTACAGGATATGAGCATTTTCAAAGATGAACACAATGTACAATTTTAGGGCCATAAACTAGTTTCTATTACTACTATTCTTATGTCAGTGTTTATGTTTCAAAAGTATTTATCAAAAAATATATATTTTTTTAAATATCAAGGCCATTTATGTTCCTTTGGATTATTTCTGAAGCTTTAGATGCAGTGTTTATCAAAATTGTTTCTCTTGGAGAGGGGAGAATGACATTTTGAGACTACTAGCTACTTATTTAGGAATGGTCTGTCAGATAATCAAGCCTATAAATAAGACCTAGAAGCAGCTGGAACAGAATTGAATTCCTCTGGATAAGTGACATATATGTCACCCAGGGAGAAGCAAAGACTCTGTCTAAAATAATGCTGACTGATGAGACAGTGCATGTCTTCTCATACAAACCACACATTTTCACAGAACAACAAAAAAAAATCCAGTGTCCAGAGATATTTTAAATTTCATGATTATGTACTTTAAAATCAAATGGATCAGTTTCTTGAAATTTTAGCAAAAGGAGGCAAGATGTCCAACTTTTTCATAATCGATCCCAGGTTTGTGTTTTGGAAACTGCTCATTCTAGCAAGTGTAACGGCATATAAAAGAAACAGTTCAAGTAGAAAGGGCTAAATTAAGCATATTTATAAAATGTCTGCCTTTGAGCTAATTACATAGCACTATGCAGGTTTAGCAGTGGGAAAACATCCCACTGGTTTCCATGGGATGTCTCTTCACATAAAGGAAAATAATGAGTATATTAAGAAAGTACTTTGGAAAGCAGTAAAGAATACAGCAGTTTATCAAAATTATCTATTAAAGTGGCCTGGTTTGACATTTGCCTTTATAAAATCAACCATAAAATTAAATATCATTATGACATCAATTTTTGGTACTGGTATATTGGTGAAAAGACTCAATCACTCTCTCATACTTACAGAAAAACAAAATGTTACATCAGAACATAATACACAGTTGAGGGAACTTATCCCATTTGGGGAAATCTGTTGCTGCTCTTAAAAAGTGTTTCTCAAAAAAAAAAAAAAAAGAATGAAATAATGCCATTTGCAGCAATATGGATGGACCTAGAGATTATCATACTAAATGAAGTGGTCAGAAAGAAATACCACATGTTATCATTTATATGTGGAATCTAAAATACAACACAAATGAACTTATCTACAAAACAGAAACAGACTCACACAGAGAGAGAAAACAAGTCTTTCATTGCCAAGGGGGAGGGGGGTGGGGAAGGGATGGAGTGGGAGTTTGGGATTAGCAGATGCAAACTGGTATATGTAGAATGGATAAACAACAAGGTCCTACTGTATAGCGCAAGGAACTATATTCAATATCCTGTGATAAACCATAATGGAAAAGAATATGAAAGAGAAGTTATACATATGTATACCTGAATCACTTTGCTGTACAGCAAAAAATAACACATTGTAAATCAACTATACTTCAGTAAAATAAAATTTTTAATTTAAGTTTTAATTTTTAAATTTCTCTTTATCTTTTGAATTATAAATAACTAAATTCAGTATAAACTTCTATTAACCTGAGATGCTAATTCATAAGACACGTAGATCATGGGATCTAAAAGAGGAAGCAGAATAGTTAGAGCTGCAACATGGAGTTAAGACAAAAAATACTAAAAGCAGAAATGTGTGGACATAAGTCAAAAATTATGATTTATGACCAAGAAATTCTGCTTTTAGCAATTTTTTTGCCAGTTCTGAAGACATGGAATATGGAGCATAACATGCAGTTTCAACACCAATCATTCATTTATTCAGCAAATAATTATTGAGTACCTAAACTATTCACTGTCATTAATTTCTACCCAGTAAGCAATAAGCTATGTGTACAAATAAGAAAATAGAGCAGCTCATGTGGGCCAAGCATTATAACATCACTGTATGTTATCTCCAATCATTGAAAAATGCTGCCAGGTAAGGGTTAGGATTCCACTTTCTATGTGAGAAAACTGAGGGTTGGAGAGGCTCCCTAACTTATTCAACACCTGGAATTCAAATCCAGATCAGTGCTGTTGCTAAGCTCTTTCAAGTACAATGATGGCAAATAGCTATGCCTCAAGGGGAAATATCTACCTAAATTAAGGTTAACAAACCTGCTTTCAGAATTGAGAGTTAGGAGAAATCATTCCTGTATTTATCTATCCCTCTCCTCTGTTTTAATCACCTTTTAAAAATAGAGCAGTTCAGGATAGATCACTGAACACAGGCCAAGATTTAACTGCTAGCAACTGGTTCAATGGGCCATTTTTAAAAAATTAACCATACAAATTAAACCAACTTATCTTAGAATTCTTATGAGTTTAGAGAACTAGCTATAAGATTTTTAGTTGCATTTTTACATAAACTATTTTCACTTTGGAAATATGGTCCTTACAAATTCGATATTTAAAACTGACTCATTTGTCTCCTTAGGTAGGTTTATTCTTTTTGTTGCAATGGTAAATGGAATTGTTTCCTTAATTTCTCTTTCTGATCTTTCATTGTTAGTGTATAGGAATGCAAGAGATTTCTGTGCATTAATTTTGTATCCTGAAACTTTACCAAATTCATTGATTAGCTCCAGTAGTTTTATGGTGGCATCTTTAGGATTTTCTATGTATAGTATCATGTCGTCTGCAAACGGTGACAGTTTTACTTCTTCTTTTCTATTTGTATTCCTTTTAATTCTTTTTCTTCTCTGATTGCCATGGCTAGGACTTCCAAAACTATGTTGAATAAAGCAGCGAGAGTGGACATCCTGGTTTTGTTCCTGATCTTAAAGGAAATGCTTTCAGTTTTTCACCATTGAGAATGATGTTTACTATGGGTATGTCATATGTGGCCTTTATTATGTTGAGGTAGGTTCTCTCTAGGCCCTCTTTCTGGAGAGTTTTTATCATAAATGGGTGTTGAATTTTGTCAAAAGCTTTTTCTGCATCTATTGAGATCATCATATAGTTTTTATTCTTTAATTTGTTAATATGGTGTATCACATTGATTGATTTGTGTATACTGAAGAATCCTTGCATACCTGGGATAAATCCCACTTGACCATGGTGTATGATCATTTTAATGTGCTGTTGGATTCTCTTTGCTAGTATTTTGTTGAGGATTTTTATGTCTATGTTCATCAGTGATGTTGGCCTGTAATTTTCTTTTTTTGTGATATCCTTGTCTGGTGTTGGTATCAGGGTGATGGTGGCCTCATAGAATGAGTTTGGGAGTGTTCCTCCCTCTGCTATATTTTGGAAGAGTTTGAGAAGGACAGGTGTTAGCTCTTCTCTAAATGTTTGATAAAAGTCGCCTGTGAAGCCATCTGGTCCTGGACTTTTATTTGTTGGAAGATTTTTAATTGCACTTTCGATTCCATTACTTGTGATTGGTCTATTTATATTTTCTATTTCTTCCTGGTTCAGTCTTGGAATGTTGTACCTTTTCAAGAATCTGTCCATTTCTTCCAGGTTGTCCATTTTATTGGCATATAGTTGCTTATAGTAGTCTCTTAGGATCCTTTGTATCTCTGCAGTGTCAGTTGTAATTTCTCCTTTTTCATTTCTAATTTTATTGATTTGAATCCTCTCCCTTTTCCTCATGAGTCTGGCTGAAGTTTTATCAATTTTGTTTATCTTCTCAAAGAACCAGCTTTTAGTTTCATTGATTTTTGCTACTGTTTTCTTCATTTCTATTTATTTCTTCTCTGGTTTTTATGATATCAAAAAAAGAAATAACCCAATCAAAAAATGGGTGTAAGACCTAAATAGATATTTCTCCAAAGACGACATACAGATGGCCAACAGGAACATGAGAAGATGCTCAACATCACAAATTACCAGAGAAACAGAGATCAAAACTGCAATGAGGTGTAACCTCACACCAGTCAGAATGCCCATCATCAAAAAATCTACAAATAATAAATGCTGGAGAGGGTGTGGAGAAAAGGGAACCCTCCTACATTGTTGGTGGGAATGTAAATTGATTCAGCCACTATGGGGAACAGTATGGAGGTTCCTTAAAAAACTAAAAATAGAACTACCATATGACCCAGCAATCCCACTACTGGGCAAATACCTTGAGAAAACCATAATTCAAAAAGACACATGTACCCCAATGTTCACTGCAGCACTATTTACAATAGCCAGGACATGGAAACAACCTAAATGTCCAAGAATAGATGAATGAATGAAGAAGATGTAATACATATATACAAGGGAATTTTACTCAACCATAAAAAGGAATGAAACTGGGTCATTTGTAGAGACGTAGATGGACCTAGAGTCTGTCATACAGAGTCAAGTAAGTCAGAAAGAGAAAGACAAATATATTAATGCATACATGTGTAATCTAGAAAAATAGTACAGATGAACCTATTTGCAGGGCTGGAATAGAGACACAGACGTAGGGAATGGACATGTGGACACGGTGGGGGGATGAATTGGGAGATTGGGATTGATGTATGTGCACTGCCTTGTGTAAAACAGATAGCTAGTGGAAACCTGCCATATAGAGCAGGGAGCTCAGCTCAGTGCTCTGTGGTGACCTAAATGGATGGGATGGGACGGGATGGGATGGGATAGGATGGGGGGGTTGGAGGGAGATCCAAGAGGGAGGGGATATATGTATGCATTTAGGTGATTCACTTCGTTGTACAGCAGAAAGTTAACACAACATTGTAAAGCAACTATACCCCAATTTGAAAAAATAAAATAAAACTAACTCATTAGCTATGGTTGATAGGCTGTATATGCACTTGTCAATAAAGATTCTGGTTTATGAAAGTTAGAATTACAGTCTGAGGGAGCAGTTGCAGTTGGCACCATGCAAGTAAACCCTCAGTCTTAAGAGTCAGAGGACAAGAGTTCATGCCAATTACAGTCACTGAAAAGTAAGAGAAATCTCAGAAAAGAGAAGGCACGAGGGGGAGTCCAAACTTCTGTGAATAAAACGTGCTAAAATATTCGGCTGACCATGCAACTATGCATGTTCTAAATTCAAAGCAGCCAGTTAAGGATAACAGACCTGAACTTTTATTCTGAGCTGCCACCCAAGAAACTGAGTTTGCAGTTTAATCCAACCACATTAACTGCTCACTAAAACAAACATCAACAGGATTCTGGACCTCTACAACATCACAGTAACCATGTTCATGATATAATCCAGGAAAATGTTACTTATTCTCCAAAGAAAACACAATAAATGGAGCCCAACACTAAAGTGATCCAGATGTTAGAATTAGCAGACAAGAATTTAAAGCAGCTTTTTATTACTAAACTCAATGATATAAATAAAGTTATGGTCCTAATGAATAAAGGGATGGGAAATCTCAGCAGAGAAGTAGAAAATATAAAAAGGAACCAGATGGAAATTCCAGAACTGAAAATGGCAATCTCTGAGATAAAAACTTCACTGGTGTGTTTAACATCAGAAAGAAGATGAAAGGGGAAATAATCCATAAATTTCAAAATATATAAATAGATACAGACTAGTATAGATATTGTGTATTTTTTAAAATCAATACGTGCAGTATAAAAATTTCACTAGCCTTGGATCTTATCTGAGAAAATTATATTAGGTTGATTAGTCTCTCCCGTAAGATGATCTCTGTTGTTATATGTTAGGCCAAAGGGTGTAAAACTGTGTTAAACAAACAACAAACTTATTCTTCTTCTATACTGTGGTAAGGGTGCTTAGTTCCATATGCTGATATTTTAAACTTAGCATCTATCAAGTGTATTCCAAAACATATCTTTACCTCCAAACTAGATAATGATAGTGATGTTAAATGTTATTTTGGTGGGTTATTGTAGCCTAAGTGACTCAGTTTATGTTTCTCATCAAATTCCACACAGACTTATTTATATAGCAAAAATGACAACTTTTTCCATTTTTAATGAAAAATATACTTGACTCAGGAAAGTGGTTATTTTTCCTTTGTTGTTTTGTTTCCTAGTGTGAAGCTACCTGAAGAAAATAAATAAAAATCAGAAGCTTTATGAGCATTAGAATCAGAGAAAAAGTATGGTCTGAAGGGAGATTTTCATGAAGCAAACACAGTCTAATAAATTTCCTTTCTTCAAAAGAGTATAACAATATAACTTCTTGGGATAAAATAGTCACTTACTGTCCTTTGCTTCTTTAGCATGATAATTTTCCCAACTTATTTAATATTTTCATTGGGCTAGTGACCTAAAAGTTATTGGAAGCCTTCCTTATTTCTTTGAACTGTCAAGAAATCTGCACATGGGAATTTGAAAGATTATAAAACTGAATACAAAAGTACTAGGATCCATAGTCTAAAATCAGCACATACTCCCCCGTCATAGAGCATGGGATTGCTAATGGGGAAGTTGCTACTCCCCAGCCCCTACTCCTCTGGATTCATCCATGTTCAGTGATTTCTGATTTCCAAACTGTTCTTGATTTCAAAAAAAAAAAATTTTTTTTCAAGCCTTCCTCAATATAAAAGGCCTAGGTTAATTTTATGGCAGTGTGACTCCATGTAGTATGTATGTGTGTATATTTCCAACTGAGGTGTTTTCCCCTTATTTCACCTTGCTCTGAATCACATTCTAATTAAAGAGAAAAAGAACAGTGGATCCTATTATCCCTCTTATGTTCAACCTGATGTTCACATTAAAGACCCAGGCGTATAATGACTACTCCTCAAGTCCTCTGGATTTAAAAATACCTTCATTTCTAAAGCTTTAACAGAACAACTTCTTGAGATTAGAACCAAGAAAGCAGCAAAAACCTAAAAGCACTTCTATCTTGTTTACTTTGGGTAGAGCTTTGTTCTGCATGACAGGCAAATGATCTACTTCCCTTTATTTTCGACCAAATGAAAACAAAGAATAGATGTTACTCATTTGAGCAACAGTAATTTTATATCACATTTTAACTCTCAGTAACCCTAATGAATTCTTATTATTGAACTGATAGATGATCAAATTTTGAGTCAGAGAAGCAGTGCAAAACTAGTTCTACTTTCAATTGCTGTCCTAAATCTCCATTATGATCATTTAGACATTTTTTCTCCTCCTCCAAGGAAGAAATGAGTTTTTTTGGACAAAAAAAAAATAATAGCACATTTTATCCTAATAAAAGTTTGCATTTTGGAAGCAGGGGTACAATAATGATGGGGACTAAATTAATTATGCACTACCCATGCAGCATTTCTTCTATATTCTCCTAATGCAATAAACCGAGCATTCACAAAGGCTAGATTTCTCATGGTGCTGACAAAGTGAGCCTGAGCCGTAGAAACTAGAAAAGCTCTAGCAGCAGTGGTGCTTTATACACCGTGAGTACTTTAAGACTAAAAATGTAGTTTTATCTCAGTGTGAGGCCAGTCCTATGCAAGGGAAGCTTCAAGAATTCTGTAATTGAAAGTTGCCCAATGGTGCATGGACTAACCTAAATTTCAAGTAGTACAATTCATCTTAGTCAGTATTTCACTTAAATAACAAAGTTTCAGTAAAGCAGCAACTGCCTTGACTTTATGTATTATCAACGTTGATGCCCTGAATGTGTTTCTGCTTTTGCAAATGATGGTACGTGTAAATAGCATTCTGGCCGATTCTGATTACAAAATCAGACAGGCAGAAAAATTCATTTATGGTTTAAAAGAACAGCAAATGTTACAATCCTCGATCTTCAGCAAAACAATAATCATTTTACCTACAGCTAACTTATCCACGGTTGTGGCATACATTTTTTGCAAGTTAATTTCTTTATGCTTTTGATTGATTTTTTTTTTAACCAGAGCAATGTTTTTTCAGCTATCTTCATTTATGTTCTATTTTCTGACTATTGAGATCTTGTCTGTCAAAGTAATTATACTGGAATAGCAAGTTCACTTAAAAAATGAGAAATACAACTTCCATAATTGCATACGCTATATGAATGATATGAAAACCGCCAGCCGTGATCCATGAATGTGTGTATTACAAGAATTTCTTTAGACTTTTGACAGATATCCCAGAGAAAAACAAATAATAAAATAGGGTCTGCTTCATTGTTTCTCACAGTGGGATTCAGCTTTGCATCTACTTCTCTTTTTTTTTTTTTTTTTTTTTTTCTTCTGTATGCGGGCCTCTCACTGTTGTGGCCTCTCCCGTTGCGGAGCACAGGCTCTGGACGCGCAGACTCAGCAGCCATGGCTCACGGGCCCAGCCGCTCCGCGGCATGTGGGATCTTCCCGGACCGGGGCACGAACCCGTTTCCCCTGCATCGGCAGGCGGACTCTCAAGCACTGCGCCACCAGGGAAGCCCGCATCTACTTCTCTTTGATCTGCTTGACAAAACATAAATCTGGACTCTAGACTCATTTAGAGACAACATGCAAAGAAGAGGTTAATAAATGTTTGTATTCATGGCATCACTTAATGTCTCTCCTTCAATTATCTGAGATTATCCTGAAGCTATGATTTGTCTGACAAATTTTTATTTATTATACATGCATGTCCGGATTTTGCAGTTTCAGGTCCTTTTTGAGTCCACTGGCTTAGGTCAACTCAGACATACAGACTACTGCCCAACATTGCTACATGCATGTTTTTGAGCAAAAATTCCATATTAGCTATTCAAATGTAGTACACAGCCTAGAATCTTGGCGTGATTCTCCTCCTGCCCATCTGTCATCATTATTTTGGCCATTTGCATTGTGATATGCCAAGATGAACGAGAAACGGAAGACAACAAAGGTCTGAACAAGGGATCTAGCCTTCAGGACATACAACCAGACTTACTTTTCCCCGTAAAATGTTTCTTAAAAATTGCAAGTCATTGAGAACTGTTACTTCGTTTTCTTTTCTTTTCTTTTCTTTTTTTTTTAAGGATTTTCCTAACGGTTGTCTTCCAAAAGTAAAAATTGTAAGCAATAAAAATTTGCTTGGATTTTTCACTTTGGTGAGGTTCATATCACATAACCAGCTTTACAACTTCTGTTTTCAAGTCCTAGATTACAGTACACAAGAATTTTTTTATAATCTGTTATTCATTAGAAATTGTGACCAGGGACAGCTAAGGATAATATCTAGGGATAGCCATTTTAATAGGAGAATGAGTAGAGTCTGAAAGAACTAAGTTAGCACAGGGAGTTCACATATAGAAGGTGAAAGGTCATATGAAGGTGAAAAGGTGGTGGAGAAAGTCAAGAAACTAAAATCCAAGGATGGAACCAGATTAGGGACCAAAAGGTGAATTCAGGGCCTCATTTCAGAGCTGGGGGATAACAAGTTTAGAGTAACCTAGATGAATTTTTACAAAATATATTCCCATTTTGGTACCTTAAATGCACAAGGTTAAATAATCTGACATTAGCACTCCCAGGTAGGTAGATATCAATTGAATATGTCCAAACCTTACAAAATTCCAGAAACAATGCTGCTTCAGACACTGATAACACTGACTTAATAACTGAATAATCTGGGGAAAAATTCTCCTTTCAGCATTTGTCCCATTAGCTTGATGCAATCCACAGAATAAATTAAGTGTTGAGTACACAGAGTAGAAAGATGAAACATCCACTAGTTTTTCCCAGTTTTAGTACCGTTAAGGCCAATTCATATAGCATTAAACTGTGAGAGAGGGGGTGGAAACAAATTAACAAGGATTCAGGAGGCAACACGTTTTACCTTCATGAGTCAAAAATGATCATTCCACAAAGAAAAATTATGTCCTTGTTAAAATTCTCCATCATGTCCCATCCTTAAATATGTGCTGAAACACTAAATTTTCCCCCTTCGATTTACACAAAACTTTATCAGGATTGGTTATTCTCAGTAAGAAAGATAAACTGGAGACAGAAATAAAGGCTTTTTCTCTACTGACCTCTTACCCTCAAATTTAGTGACAGACTCTAGGGCTTCCCTGGTGGCACAGTGGTTGAGAGTCCACCTGCCGATGCAGGGGATACGGGTTCGTGCCCCGGTCCGGGAGGATCCCACATGCCACCGAGCGGCTGGCTCCATGAGCCATGGCCGCTGAGCCTGCGCATCCGGAGCCTGGGCTCTGCAATGGGAGAGGCCGCAGCAGTGAGAGGTCTGCGTACCACAAAAAAAAAAAAAAAAAAATTAATGACAGACTCTAATATCTTCTGTATACTGTGCTAAATGTTATGGACTGAAAGTGTTCTCCCCCAAAAATATGTTGAAACCCTAATCCCCAACGTGATGATATGAGGAGGTGAGGCCTTTGGGAGGTGATAAGGTCGTGAGGGTGAATTAGTACTGAAACCAAGCAGGACCCTGTGGGGCTCCTGGGCACAAAAGCCTTTCTGTGTCCCCCATTTTGTGTTTGCAGGAAATAGGCTTCATTCAGCCTCCAAGACCTTCCCAGAGTTCCAAAGGGCAGGTTCACACAGTTGCTCATCAGGGAAGGGAGGAGAGGCGGAGACAAGGGAGGAGCAGCCAAGAAACAATAGTGCAGCCATGGGGCAGGGTCCTGGTTCCCCGTTGAGGAATATAAATAACAATATCTTTTTTTATTTTCTTTGCGGTACACGGGCCTCTCACTGTTGTGGCCTCTCCCGTTGCAGAGCACAGGCTCCGGATGCGCAGGCTCAGCAGCCATGGCTCACGGGCCCAGCTGCTCCGCAGCATGTGGGATCCTCCCAGACCGGGGCCCGAACCCGTGTCCCCTGCATCGGCAGGCGGACTCTCAACCACTGCACCACCAGGGAATCCCGACATAACATCTTTGAGCTGTTTTGCAGATACTGAAACCCCCATCAAGTGGGAGAAGTTAACTGTACGCTGCCCACAAGCACGGAGACCCCAGACAATTTGGAACCAGAAGGGTGATGATGCTGACTGCCACTTACCTCATCACCAACCAATCAGAAGAATGTCCACGAGCAGATCACACCCTCCTCTTTGAACTATTACTGTAGAACTCACTACTCCCTCCAGGTCGGGACAAACAGTTTTGAGGGCATTAGCCCGCGGTGGCCCCCTCTGCCTGGCAAAGCAATAAAGCTATTCTTTTCTACTTCACCCAAAACTCTGTCTCCTGAGACTCAATTTTGTACCAAGGTACAGAGGCTGAATTTCAGCTATAGTGCCTTTACAGAAAAGGCCCCCAAGAGTTCCCCTGTTCCTTTCACCATATGAAGTTGCTATATGAAAACTGCGTCTATGAACAAGGAAGCAGGTTGTCACCAGACACCAAATCTACTGGCATCCTTATCTTGGACTTTCCAGCCTCCAGAACTGTGAGAAATAAATTTCTGTTGTTTATAAGTCACTCAGTCTATGGCATTCTGTTACAGAAGCCTGAACAGGCTAAGGTAATAGATGATTTCAATATGGGTTCCCAAAGGGTCTGTGGATAGGGCTGAATCTCAATGTGTTTTGTTTCTGTTGTATTTTTATGTATTTTATCCTATATATTTAAAAACACTATTCTAAGGAGTCCATAGAGCCTCTATCAGACTGCCAAAAAGACCTAAGACACATAAAAGGTTAAGAAGATATGTTCTAGAGGCTAAAGAGAACACAGATTTTATTGGTGAATGCCAGAACCTTAGCATTTAAGGTGCCTACTTGATGCTAAAACAAGAAGGCATACCAAGTCAAATACGCAGCGAAGTAGCAACTGATTGTATTTTTCAGTCTGTTGTGTTGGCATCAACAGATACGTATCATTAATGACTAATACAGACAGAGTACCTTCTTTATCGATCTGGGGCCCATAACTGAATTCAGTTTGTGACACACTGAAAACAAACCAAACCAACAAACAAGCAAATGAAGTGCCATCTAGTTCCAGGGTCACAATTGGACATCATAAATAATCTCACTGAGTATCTGAACTGTCTGCTGAAAAGACCCTAAAATAGATTTACTGATACTTTTCAGATACTGGTAGCAGTCAAACATGTTAAGTACATAAAATTAATTATGTATATTTACACAAGTTATAAGAAAGTTTCCTTGCATAAGTCTGTTATGTGAATGGGGTTCACAATTCTGTGCCCTGTGTTTCACAGTGAATGGGTCTTTCATCTTTTATTTTGTTGCTACTTAAAATTCCAACCTAAGAAATATTAGACCACTATTTTAAGCAAGACAGAATCTGTGGTTTGGTTTCTCTCAGGCCGCAATACATGTTTTCACACCTTTAAAAATGCATCATTCTACCTCATCTTCTGAAGAGTGGGGATTTATGTTTATCTTCCATTACAGGCAATGACTTCCATTTACAAGAAACCTAATGGAGATTCTTATGTTTTAGAACAGAAAAGATTCAGCCTTATTGCGTAAGTTTTGAAGCCCTAGAAGGCTTCACCAAGGTCAACAATCTAACATAAAAGCGATATGTCTGGTCTTTTAAGAGTTAAAACAAATCTAAAAAAGTTGCACTACCATCATCGGGGTGAACTATTTCTATTACAGAAAGTTCTATAGTGCATTAGTCAGGCAATTATCTTTCTGATGGTTAGTACCTCTTCAGTGAGCCATTTGTCATGGCATTTATCCAATGTGTTACTTCATGTGGATAATTATGAGGGCAAAATAAAACTACACATCTAAACTCCCCTTAGAGGTAATTACGCTGTCAAATTTACAGGTAATGAGAAAATTTTCTAAGCTTTGAATACATTCTAACATGGACTGTAGAGGGATTATTTGGTTTCGGGTTTTTTGGTGGTTTTTTTTTTTTTTTTTTTTGCTAACTTTCTCCACATTATTTTTACAAGTGAAGTTTCACACAATCAACAAATCACAAAGACAATCCTGAGGATGTGTTTGGAAACATAAAATAAAAAAAGCCAGTGTGAAATGATTGATTGCTGAACCTGGAAAAAATAAAATATTCTGTCAGCTGGGCTTATTTGAAAGAAATATATGTCTAATATTACAGGGTACCACATACAACTGAAGTTAGTAGTAAGCAAAGTTTCCTATCATGTGAAGTGAGACACCTGTGAAAATTTACTTTTTTTTTTCCAGAAATTAACCTCAAAGCATATAATTACTTTTATAAGTTCTCGGAGTCCATACTGATGCGACCTCCCCCCACCCCCCGCCTTCCACCTCAAGAATTTGGAAGTAAGGAAAAATCCCATTGCTCACTCAACACTACAGTACGGAAACAGAAGGTAACGAATCCGGGCATGAGACATCACTGTCGCGGGGCATGGCTGTACTTAGGGTTCCCATGACTAGCACATTGTCCATTTTTTCCAGCTGCCCGACCCAAGGACCTTGCACTCATCACTGCCCCTCTCTTTTATTTTTATTTTCCCTCCAGTCTCTCAACGAATCCTGACAGCCCGACAGTCGAAATCTGTCACCACCTCAACTGCCTCCTTTCTTTCCCAAGGAATGGAGTTCTCTCGCTGAGATTCTGGCAACAGCCTCTCCACGGGTCTTCCTGACGCTGCCCTAGTGCGTCTTCAGTCTGTTGCCAGCACAGCGACCACGGGGATACTGTTACAATGTGTATTAGATCAAGTGGCCCTCTTCCTGAGCCCCCTCCAATCTCGCACGTCACCCAGAGGAGATGTCAACATCCTCAGAATGACCTCAATGACCCAGTGGGATCTCGCAC
The DNA here is from genome assembly GCF_025265405.1 of Mesoplodon densirostris. Taxonomy (NCBI): domain Eukaryota; kingdom Metazoa; phylum Chordata; class Mammalia; order Artiodactyla; family Ziphiidae; genus Mesoplodon; species Mesoplodon densirostris. Next base: position 179,591,065 of record NC_082662.1, on the reverse strand, counting down.
CCTCCACACCCTGCTTACGCCCCCGTTACCAACTCCCTTCTGCTACTCACCCTCTTTCTCACTCTGCTCCGGCCACACTGACCCTCTTGCTATTTGTGCAACTCAGAAGGCCAGGTCCTGTCTCAGAAACAGAGCCCTTGCCGTTCCCCTTGCCTGGAGCACTTTACGTCCATTAGATTCTTGCCATGCTCCCTCACTTTCTTTAGACCTTGATTCAAATGCCCTCTTCTTAGGATGGGCTTCCCTAATAACCCTATTTTAAATATCACAAACACACCGTGACCTCTTCTCCCCACCACCCATTCATCTCCTTGCTTTATTCGTCTCCATAGCTCTTACCATCTACCGGACTATATATTTGATGTATTTCATTACTATCTGTTTCTCCATGTTAGAAAGATTCTTCAGAATAAATAAGTTTGTCTATGTTGTTCACTGTGGTATATATACTTATATATATACACCAAGGCAGTGCCTTGCACAAGATGGAAACTCTAGAATTATTGATTGAATGAATAAATAAAGGAATGAGCGGGTCACAGGAGGAAGATTTATAAAGGAACAGATATGCAAAACTCCTACAGTTATACAGTGTAGTTTCCGGACCAAGACAAGCCCACATTTAATAAATTCACAAATATTAAGAGAGAATGTATCAGAAAGAAGGGGGCTAGCGAGCAGCAACAGGAAGGCATGAAGAATCATCGACACAGGATTGATCAGTGTCCCCTGCCTTCTGAGAGGAGCCTTTGCAAAGGATGCCCAGGCCCCCAGGGGATGTGGTGAGCAAGCTGGCTCAGGCTATCTTAGCTTAATGTCACTAACATTAAATTCTTCTACTGACCTTTGTCAGCTCCCACTTTTACCAGACAACCTTTGACACCCCCCCCAAACATCTGCTCACATGGTAAAAATGATCACATAGAGTGGGGCTTATAATTCAGATTCGACTACCTATGTAATACATGCAGTGAGAGAATGAACCTACCATGTGGAATCTGAGGAACTGGATTTGCGAGATTAATAAACCTAGTTATTATATTTATTCTTTCATTCGATATACATCCTGATGTTGGGTGGCTAACCATCCCAGTTTGCTCAGAACTGAGGTGGGCTCTTAAGATGTGGGACCTTCTGTGTTAAAATTTTCGAAGTCCTGGCAGACCAGAACAAGTTGGTCACCCCAGTTACTACATGTCAGACATTGTGATAAATGCTAGGAATAAAAAAATAGGTACTACAGAGCCCCTTCTTTAGATATCCAAGAAATCTCTTCATTGGCAAATGCAGATTTCCCAAGAGGGAATTGATTTTTATTTCTTTGTCTCCAGCGTATCAGTTAAGTTCAACAAATGCTTAACTACAGTGTCTATGTAAGCATTTTGGAACTAGCTTAAAAAGGGGAAAAAAAAGATTAGAGTCTAATTAGGGAACAGCACATTAAAAGATATGGTAAATTTAATTTGGTGTTTGAGGACTTACTGAGCCTATATTATTTGTCAGACATGATTCCGGATGCTAGTAACACATATAATATATTTTAAATTATGGGCAGAATTTAACAGTCTCTAAATGGCTCCCTAGCTCCAGTTTAAATTCTGCCTGGGTCTTTTTCCAGGACATCTGCCCATCAGAACAGGGAAAAAAATAATTTTCCCACTGAATATGTAACTCTTACCCTTCATGCTTTTTGGGAGCTGGATGAGACCAGCCATTTTCTGTTTTTCCTAGTATCCAAACAAAGGGTCTAATTTCTCTCCCTTCAGATGCAATCACAGACCTCGAACTGACTGCATCCATTTGTTTCAGACAGAAAGTTATTTTTGTTATAAGCATTAAAGAGTTAAATCACCTCCAGAGAGAGAATTTTGCACTATGGAAACCAACTGCCCACTGCAGTCCCAGTCAAGCATCAGAAACTCTGGTTCTCTGCCTGTGCATAGCTTTCTTTAGTCTCTGCTTCAGGTGATTTAAGCAGCTCTATTACCATGGGTTCTGACTGGCCTTTGATTAAAATCATCTCTCTTCAGCGGCATTAGTTTCCCATTATCTTTTTTTTTTTTTTTTTTTTTTTTTTTTTTTTTTTTTTTTTTGCGGTACGCGGGCCTCTCACTGTTGTGGCCTCTCCCGTTGCGGAGCGCAGGCTCCGGACACGCAGGCTCAGCGGCCATGGCTCACGGGCCCAGCCACTCTGCGGCATGTGGGATCCTCCCGGACCGGGGCATGAACCCGCGTCCCCTGCATCGGCAGGTGGACTCTCAACCACTGCACCACCAGGGAAGCCCCCCATTATCTTCTGAAAAGGCATGAGCGCCGAGGTCTAAACAAAAAAGAAAGACAATCACATGGCTTTACGGATTCCAGCACTTAAAGACTTGAAAACACCTTCCTCGGCAACAAACCCACAAGGGCAGACTTCAGGTAGGAACTGCAGCTTTTCTCTAGATCTAGAGCAAAAGATGCTATGCCGACCTCTGTTTGAAATTCTTCATCCCACACATCACTAGCCATGACCTGGTGGTAACAAGCCTTCAAAGCTAATAGTCATAGTTGGACCACAATCATTACCTTGTTTTCCTTCACTTGTTTCTTCAAGTACCATGTTCCCAGTTGTGACCATTACTGTACCTCAAGCCTCCTGGGAGAAGGTTTCAGTCTGCAAATTTGGGGGCTTTTCACCATGGTAATGCTGGTGTGTCACCAGCTCAATTGGAATTTCCAGTTGAAAATGGAGCAGGGAAATAGCAAGATAGAAAGCACTTTGAGAGGAGGAATGCACTTAAATAACGTTTATGCTCAAAGGAGCCCCTCAAACAAACAAAACTATCCAGAGTGGAATGTTCACTGTGGCTCCACTGATGAGAGATTTAGAGCGGATGTCTCCTTCTGGAGCTCCCAGAGTTCAAGTTCAACAGAGCAAAAATGGAGCTCACTGTGACCATCCTTCAATCATCTGTTCCTTTTCCCACATTTCCACTTCATTCTAATTAATGGAGCTTCATTCTGATACAGGACCTGGGAGTTATTACCAACTCTTCTGTCTTCCTCACCATCTCCGCATAATGACTCATCAGTGAGCTTAGCCAGCCAGTCCACAAAGACTTAAATTTACTTTCATTTCATTGTATCCGTTAAACAAGCAGTAAAAAGGGCCAAGGTGATACACAAGTAAGCTTGGACCCAAGTAACTGGACGTGACTGCCCAATAGCCTCCTTAATTCCTCCCAGAGATGTACCAGAAGAGTGATGGGCAATGCTAGTCACATGGAATTTAAAAATCTACCAATTAGAGAAGCCCAGATTTGGGGGTTGTGGGTATTCTGTAGTCTTTGGTTACCGGAGGGGCCGTGACAGCACTCAAGAATTCCCCCGGGCTTCCCTGGTGGCGCAGTGGTTGAGAGTCCGCCTGCCGATGCAGGGGACACGGGTTCGTGCCCCAGTCCGGGAAGATCCCACATGCCACGGAGCGGCTGGGCCCGTGAGCCATGGCCGCTGAGCCTGCGCGTCCGGAGCCTGCGCTCCGCACCGGGAGAGGCCGCGACAGTGAGAGGCCCGCGTACCGCAAGAAAAAAAAAAAAGACTTGCATTTTTGCTGTTCTAAAACTTCAAAAAGAAAAAAATAATTATTCCTCAACCTCAAGTCTCCTCTGGATGAGTTAATTGCTTCGGACAACCGAAGCCTGCAAATGGACATTGGGGACCTGAATGCTGTAGTAAACAAACAAAATAAAATTATAAATAATAGACAAGTAAGTAAACACTAAAAACTAGCTTTCAAAATTCCCACTGATAAAACTGTTTAGGAAAAAATGTAAATTCTTGGAAATGTTAGTAATAGATATAATTCTCTTAAAGAATTGCATCCTTTGACCCAAAATTTATTCAATTTGCACCTAAAATAGTAACCTGTCAGTGCTGTGTGTGTATGTATGCACACACACATGCTCTCAAGTGGCAAGTACACATGTGTAATCAAGCAAACCTTCTGCTGCTTTACTGAGATGGGAATTAGTGGAGAAGAACAGATGTGGGAAATACCGAGGGCAAAGAGCAAGCATGTATGCCCAGATATTCAGCAGCAGCCTTGCTGGAGGAAACAGTATAATTTTTCTTCAATTCATTAAACATTATTGGAAATTACCTCTTTACATCAGAGGAGACATTTGTTTCATGATCTGTTGAACAACTTCTATGAGACATTTAAGCTTATTAAGTTTTCTTAATTCCTATGAAATTAATTCAACTTTCAAGCAGCAAAATACTCAGATGTTTTTCCATAGATGTTTTCCAACACCCAACAAAATGCCACTTTATCATCTGGCAAACATTCAAATTTTCACCACTGCATAGAACATATAAAAATCATGACAGCATGATAAAAATTATTTATTATTTGCAAAGTACTTTTAAACCATTCACTAAGAATTTTTTGTGCCTGATTTTGCATATATTGAATGTTTTAATAGGAACTAATCGATGTTGAGATTTTCTCTAGAACTATAATTAAATCCTGTTTTGCCAACGACAAACACTGCTGCTTCTCATTAGTACAATTAAGAATAAATCTACTTGTGGTGGTTTAACTGTAAATGATTCATAATCTAAGCAAGTAGCAGATTCTTCAGGACTTGCTGTTTCATCACTGTAATTTTATAATTGCCATTTGTAATAAAGTAGAATTTCTTTGAAAATCAAATATACATTTTGTCGACTATTATATTAGCAAAAAACTAGTTGTCTGAAGTTTACTATAACACCTGAAGAAATTCGAAAACAATCAGCAGGCATTTCAACAATCACCAATAAATAAAGTTACCGTGCAGCTACCAGTTATTAAGAGAGAGAAGTATTGCTTATGTTGTGAATATTATTTGCATATAATTTCACTAAATGTTATTGAACACTTTATGATGTTATTTATTTGCCGTTATGGGTTTTTTTCTTTATGCTTTGATGGCATACTGACATCATAAAATAGAATTTGCAATCCATTTGCCTTGTTTCTGTATTGCATAAGGCTTTCTTTTTTTTTTAATCCAGAGCCTTGCTCTTCAAAGTATAATCCATGAACTAGAAGGATTAGCATAACATGAACCCTTCTTAGGGACACAAAACCTCAGGCCCACTGGATCAGAAACTGTTCTTTAACAAGATCCCCTGGTGACTTGAAAGCAGACTAAAGAACCACTACCCTGGAGCAATAACTGCGTGAGCATATTATTGGAATTTGTAATGTGAACCTGGGAACTGCTGCAACTGAATTTTTAAATTGAAAGAAAAGAACTGTATCGAAATTATTGTGTTAACTTAAAAAGTTACGCTGATGTTGGCAAACTTACACCCCTTAAATGTTTTCTGCAATAAATAATACATAAGTGAACAAAACAATGTTAAGGCTAGTGGGACATCAAAATTCAGGGCCTGTGACTGTGATAAAGGACCAGGAGAGCAAAAATGTCAAAGCTACAGTCACTGCCCTCAGGAAGATTATGTTCTGATGGGAGATACGGACCAATAAGCAATGTTATAATTTTAAAATTATCATCATAACCAGTTGGAGTGTATATAGTGAGATACGTTATTCTGAAATATTAACCATTTCTCCAACATTTCCATCCACTTCTTGTCAGGGTATATTTAGACTATTATATCAAGATGGCAAAGAAACAGTGGGAAAAAAAAAGATTGTTGTTATTGTCACTGTTGTTTGATCTTCCGACTAGACTGCAGAGGAGGGAAAATGAAAGGTGGGGCAGATCACAGCAGTGACCTCAACAGACCAAGTGGAGAAGAGAGAGGGTAAGAGTACCTCTAAGAGTCCTTCCCCCTCCAGGTGGGAAGGAGTAAGGAGATGGGTGTGTAATCTCGGGGCGACAGAGTTAAGAGGTCTGGACGGGGGACGGCAAGGAAAGGAGGAGGGTCCGCACAAGAATCTTGGAACGCCACTCGTATCCAACTCCTGGCAGCTGAATGGAAGCCAAAACCTGCAGAACAGCTATGGGGCTGGTCCTCCAGTGACTGTTGGCTGAGTACACCTCCAGCAATAGCTACCTGTAAATGACCCTAAGTTTGGCTGAGCAATATGCTGACATTTTCCTTTTTAACGGCTCAACATCACTACACCACCACCAAAACAAACAAGTAAATTTTTTCAAAAAAAAAAAAAAAAGAGGATGGATCACTTTAACACCCAGGGCAGTGGACCATCCAAGTGGGCATGGAGGGACTTCCCTGGTGGCCCAGTGGTAAAGAATCTGCCTTACAAGGCAGGGGACGTGGGTTCCATCCCTGGTTAGGAAACTAAGATCCCACATGCCATGGGGCAACTAAGCCCGTGCACCACAACTCCTGAGCTCATGCCTCAACTAGAGAGCCTGTGTGCCACAAACTACAGAGCCCATGCGCTCTGGAGCATGCACACCACAACTAGAGAGAAGCCCACATGCCACAAGGAAAGATCCCTGATGCCTCAACGAAGATCCCGCATGCCCCAACTAAGACCCAATGCAGCCAAAAATAAATATAATTAATTAATATTTTTTAAAAGTGGGCATGGAAAAGCCCCATAACTCGCTTCCTAGGGGAACTGAACGATGTGCTTACTATGTACCAGGCAGTGGGTACATACTGCATTTCATACTCACTACAACACTATAATGTAGGCATTAGTAATAATTGCCTCATTTAGAAAGAATGATGCTCACAAAAATGACATCACTTGCTTGCTCAAGAATACACAGAATTCAAATATAGTTAAATGGCAGGCCCAAGATCTGTCTGATTCTATAAACGTGCTTTCAACCTCTACGGTATAGGTCAGTCATAAGAGAGGCATACATTTTTACTGCGAAGTTATTATGCAGAAGTTTTACCTTATTCCGACCTGGGAAGAGGGTAGAAACATGCTGGAAAAGGTGAAATCTGTGCCCAGTCTCCAAGATGAGGAGAGGGCTACTAAGGCGGGGATGGGGCATTCCAGCAAATGGGACAGCGTGAAGGCAAACTCCACGGTAGCACAGAGCCTGGGGAACGGGCCTGGGGAGGGGAGGAGCCCAGCATTCAGCACTAATGGAGCTGAGAACCACAGTTCCGGGCAGGGGGCAGGATGGTTAGAATGATGAGGCTGGGGACATGGGGGTGGGGCTCTATTCACAGCATATTAAATAATGTAAACTTTAAACATTTCAAAATCGATATGAACTGAAGGCTTTTGCTCTGGAAAACAGATAAATTACTGTTCCAAATAAAGTAATATAACTTAGGAGCCACCAAAATTAGAAAATACTATCAGAGATGAAAACGCTAAAATATGGTTCCATACAGCACATTATGTATAGACATCATATCACTTATCACCGAGCAGTTTCATTATTTGCCACTCTCATCTCACCCCTGCCTATAAAGTAAATGTTTTCCATGACTAGCTTAATACTTGGTATATTATAGGATATGTTGGTTGGACATTTAGTAAAAATACTAAATGTTCAACATATTTGAAGATTTTTTTTCAGAAAAAGAAACATAAATGACCATAAATAAATGAAAAATATGCATAACTTCATTCATATTAAGAGAAATAGGAACACATTGAAAGTGAAGTGGAGTACCCTTTCGCCCTGTCAGATGGTGTAAGTCAGAAAGACATGACCTTACTGGTGGCCAATTTGACTAAGTCTGTCAATATTTAAAATTCATATATCCTTTGACCCAGTAATTCTACTTCTGAGAAAATTATTCCGCAGTTATACTCACATATGTGTTCAAGAATCTTCATTGCACCATTGAATGATGACTTTGTTTGCCGTATGTTCAGTTCCTTGCTTTCTGGATCCTTCTGTTTCTTCTTTTTTAAATTCTTTCCCCTAGTTGTGGCAAAACCTCCAGTATACCCTTAGGATAGTCAGAATAATTGTTTCAATTCCTTACGTGTTTCAAATGTCTTTATTTTACTTTCACAAGTATATTAATTTAGCTGGGTATAGAATTCTAGGCCGGGAATAATTTTCCCATGTTCCAGCAGCCAGGATTAAAACTGAGAAGTCTAAAGCCTTGTAGATCTGTTTTTCTCTTCTAAAAAGCTTTACAATCTCTTCTTTTTTTCCCCTTACATTCTGGAGGAATTTCACAATGATGCGCTCTCTTGCTTTTGTTTTATTTTTGTTTCATATGTCAGTATACAGTGAGCCCTTTCAATCTGAAAACTTTAATTCTGGAGAATGCATTCATGTTATTTCCTTAATCGTTTTGGCTCCTCTGTGATCTCTGTTCTTACTCTCTGGAAGTCCTTTCAGTTGCATATTAGACAACCAGGAATAATCTCATGTTCTTATACTTTCTCTCCTCTTATTCTTATTACTAATAATAGTACAGGGTTCTAAGTTACATTTATTAACTCCTTTAATTCTCACAATACTATAAAGAATATTTACTATTACCTCATTGTACAGATAAGGAAACTGAGGAGAGATGACAGATAATTAGCCTAAAGTCACTCAGCTAGTAAGTAGCAAGCTAGCCTCTTAATCATTTTTCCTCTTTGGGGAGAAATTGCTTCAACTGGCTTTACAAATCTTCAACTGATTTTTTACTGCTATAAAATTGTACTAATTTCAAAGGGTTCGCTCTGGTTCTTTCATTTTGTCTTCTGTGTAGTGACTTGTTCTTTTTTCATATGTGCCACATATTTATTTTTAGACTTACAGATTTTGGAGTGTCTGCCTCCTTTGTACATTGTTTCTCTGAATCTCATATTCTAACTTTTTTGTTTTTGTCTCTTTCACATTAAAGCTTTCTTCAAATGCTTAGTGATAATAAGGGAAACGCTAACGGCAAAGTGGCAGCTCTAGGGATAAGGACACGATTGTTGACTGATGGGTCTCCCTCCAGGGTGTACTTCCCAAACTTGGCCGCTGGGTGCTTTAAGAACTGGTATTTGAGGTGAGACACAGGCATCGGAATATTTAAAATCTCCCCCAGAAGATCCTAACATGTAAGTTTGAAAATAACTGATTTTGGAGGGACTCTTGGTATTATCTTGGGCTAGTCATTTTATTCAGGGGAGGAATTTTTTCTGTCCCCTTGGATTGGGGAATCAGGTGAGGCAGAGGATGAGGATATCAATAAGAAACTGTCCACATCCAAGCAATGAAGAGGGGAAAGCAGTGAGACAGGGTCTTATCATTATGTGAGTAAACTTATTAAATCTCTACTTTTAATAGCAAGTCCCACCTCCACCCTAGAGTGTGTTTAGTGCCCCAAGTGCACTTCTAATTTCACACCTAGTAAAATTCCATGTCATATGATCCATCAGTCCCACTCCTGGGCATATATCCAGACAAAATGATAATTCAAAAAGATAATGTACCCATGTTCATAGCAGTACTATTCACAATAGCCAAGACGTGGAAACAACCTAACTGTCTATCGACAGATGAATAGATAAAGAAAATGTGGTATATTTATACAATGGAATACTACTGCTATATTTATACAATGCAATACTACTCAGCCATAAAAAAGAATGAAATAATGCCATTTGCAGCAACATGGATGGACCTAGAAATTATCAAACTAAGTGAAGAAAGTCAGAAAGACAATTAGCATATAATCTCACTTATATTCAGAATCTAAAATATGACACAAATGAACTTCTCTACAAAACAGACTCACAGACATAGAGAACAGACTTGTGGTTGCCAAGGGGGAGGTGAGGGTGGGGGAGGGATGGATTGAGAGTTTGGGGATGAGTAGATGCAAACTATTATATATAGGATGGATAGACAACAAGCTCCTACTGTATAGCACAGGGAACTGTAATCAATATCCTGTGATAAACCATAATGGAAAAGATTATTAAAAAAGAATGTATATATATGTATAACTGAATCACTTTGTCATACAGCAGAAATTAACACAACACTATAAATCAACTATACTTCAATAATTTTTTTTAAAAAAGTAAAACTCCAGTGTTCTGCCCATGGATAAGATGGAATCAGCTGACTGTGGGAAGCTGGGGAGGGGAGCTGGAAAGTTTAAAAACATACCATGAGTCCCAGTTCCAGCCCCAAGTTATACCCTTGCTTCTGATCATTCAAATTTCAGAGTCTCCCTGGAATTTTGTGCTTCAGCAGAGGAAATTTCCTTGTTTCTTAGGTCACCCCACCCCCCTACAACACAAAGTAGATTTCTCGTGTGTTGACTGAATCATCTGCTTTCCAGTTTCTAGAAGGTTGACTCCTTTCATCACCTGATCTCTTTGCCACTCTGTTCTCTTGTGTAGTCATGTCCTTTTGTCCTCTTTCTAATTTTTGAAAGGTTTTACACGAAATCTAAATGCTTCATCATAAATCTCTCACCTATTGATTCTAAATTCAACTAGAGATGATTGATAAAGAACGTCAACCTAGAGGCCACAAAATAACATCAAAACACAGAAGAAGACAGCAAGTTGTCTTGAGAAACCCTGTTGATATTTCACCTGCATTTAAGCCACAGGAAAAGATTTTAAGGAGCTGTAGTTCCAATAATATCAGCACATGTGTTTACTATGCCCTTGGCTGGTCATTCTTCAGTTTGAAAATGACAATATGATTTCATGAATCATTGACTGAAGGTATTCCTTTAGACGTTTGCCCCAACCTCTTACTAGAATGTGGAGTCCTCAGTTTCGTTTGGAGTACCTAGTATAGAATATGATACCTAGTGGAAGGCCAGTTAATTTTTGGCAGAGAAAAGGAGGTAGGTAGGAGGGGAAAGAGGAAAGAGTGAGGAGGGAAAGGGGATACTTGTTCTCACTAACTTATTTAAGATCTAGAGACATGTGAACAATGAGACTGCAGGTTTGATTTAACCTACAGTTATTGGAGTTTTGATGTGTGCCAATCACTATGCCATGCACTTTACATATATCCTCTTGTAAATTGCTTGATAATCCTAATAGGTAGGAGATAGCATCTCCAAGTTCAAGCTGAGAAAACCAAGCTTCTGGAAGGATAAGTAAGTCTCCCGAGCTCACAAAGTTAAACTGGTTTTGGAATATACTGGTTTTTCTCATCTCCAAGCTTATGCCTGTAACACAATGCGACCTCAACTCACGAGTCAGAAACGAAACTCAATGTACTCTACTTGTCTTTCCTTCACACACACAGTCACCCAGCATATGAAGAATGTCCCCACAGCATGGCAATCAGCTTGGGGAAAGGAGGATTAGCATCATGTGCAGGTCCATTTTTCATCCGTTTATTTTTCATTAAAAATAAATGAACTTCACATACTGATCAGATCTACTTAAATAGAATAGCCCTGTAGATACAAACTGTGTCGAACCCAAATTCCTTCTACTACAATTTAAGCCCATTTATTCTCTCTTTATCCTTGGGAGAAAGGGAAAATTCCTGATAATCTTACTCCTTTTAATAAGACTGCCACACTTCTGAAAAATTGTAATTTATAGTGTCTCTTACACAGTAGCAAAAAAAAATCATCTCACTGTATTCAGCACTGGTCAGCCTCTTACTATTTATGTATTCATTTTTTATTGGATTTATACAGTTACCTTTCCCCTGAAGAGCTCCAGGTTCTACAGGAGAACTTTTAAGCAGCAACCATTAATTCAACATAATGAGCCTGACTGTGTCTCCTACAGAAAGAAAGCAGAATATCACAAACTTAGCCAGAAAAGGGTCACTGATCTGAAACTAGCCAAGCCCAATTTATAAAGGCAAAATGCCCAAAGAGAGGCATAGCCAGTGAGAACAAGAGCAGGACTAGGGGCAGAGCCAGAGGGGAGAGTTTTCACTGAAGGGCATCCATGTAAAAGAGAAGCATCGGCTTTCCTTCCCCAGGAAGCTCATGTGTTGCAGTGAATGCAGGAAAGAGTGTGGATGCCGAGGTCTGTGGTGGGAAGAAACAGGAATGGATGGGAGAGTGAAGACTGCAGAAGCAAGGGTGCAGGAAGGGTGTGTCCTTCAGTAAATACAGCAAACAGGGAAGAGGTAAGAGTGGAAACTGAATGACTCGGTAACGATGAGTCAGTGAAATAATTCATATACACCAGTCAATATAATGCATGATTACCTATCAGCTCTCAATGAACGTTAGCTTCTATCAGCATCATTATTATTATATTATTAGAGATTCAGACTTTTATCTCTCAGGCAATAAAGTGAAGAAATAACCATACTTCCTGCTTTTTGTGCCCTGTGCCTCAACATCCTTCTATTTTATAAGTGCCTTATTTTCCTCTCAGCACTAATACTTTACTTTCTCGCAGTAACTACAGTTTATTTCAGTGATTATTTGACTCCCCCACGAGAATATGTGCACCAGGTGGACAAGCCTGTATTGCTCACCCTGTATCACCAGCACAGCCAGGGACCCTGCAAATACCAGAACAAGTCTGTTGACTGAGAGAAACAGGCCTGGCACCCAGTGCATACTACCTAAATCTGTAATTTGATAGATATGAATATAAACAAATGCATCGGTGCAAAGAGTAGTTGGAAACAACTCCATTTTATGTGTCAGTGGCTGTTCTTCTGTATGGGCCATTTCTTATCCAGCGGGGGACATGGTGAGTGGCACCTGCTTTATTACTGATTGAGAACTGGTTAATGAATTATGACGGCTTAGCATAACGAAGAGGTGAGTAAATTTGAAGAGGGCCAGGTTGATCAACAGAGTGATTTAAACGTTAGAAAATAGGATTTAGGATGAGAGGCTAAGGGAATTGGGGTTATGTAGCCTGGAGAAGAGTATGGGAGGAGGTTACACAGCAGGCAAAGGCCAGCTGTTTTCCATTTTTACAGACTAATCCATGTAATGAAATGTAGGAGGTGATGTGTTAAATTCACCAAGGGACTGAGGATTTCTTAAACATACATTTATGTTATGGCTTTGGGCAACTCTCAAATTTAAATTACACTAGAGAATTATAGTGGAAAAAAATCACAATAAAAATAGCTGTTATGAGGTATTTGGAAATACATATGTGGGTTTAAATTAAGTCAAATATTAGTCAAAACACAAAATATACAAACAAACCTGAATACCTTAATTGCATATATAGCCCTCACTTAAGTTTGTGGTACACTCATTATTTCCAAGATAATTACTTAAATTCAGTAAAATTTTGATTCAGTTATGATTCATCACAGGGTTTTTCCCCAGGAAAAAAACTAATCTAGAACTTTATGGGTAAAAGAAATAGGCAAAATAATATTTTACATAATCTTGATTCAGTAATGAAAGTACTAGAATTTGAAGATTTAGAATAATCATTTTAACTTTCATTGCACTTTACAAGTCAATTTTATCACATTATTTATGCATTAAAACAAACTACAACTTCAAAATGTATCATTTTATGAATCTCTTAGTAAAGGATTATGTTGCAACTTAAAAAATAATCCCCACATGGATAACTCTGAAGCTACATACTTAACAAATGTTTTAGAGTTGAACAGACCTATACTAGAAATATATGTTCTAATTTTACTCAAAGGATAGAATGTTTGCCTTGGTCATTTTCTTCATAAGAATTTCTTTTCTTGCTGATGATTTAGAGTTTGCATGTAGAATGAAATCACATTTTGTTAGATTTTTTTTAAAAGAATTGCTCTCATAAACTGAGTGTATGCTGAATATAAGCACTATATGTGAATTACTTCTATTTCTTACAACAGTCCTTAAAGTAAGCACTACTGCAGTTACTTTCCAGATAGAGAAACTTGTCTTAGATGACAGTACTCGTGGCTGGCATCAGTGGCATTCTGTCCAAAGACGTAGGACTCTAGAAGATATGCCAACTACTTTCAAACGTTTATGAAAAATAATTGACTACACACAAGAGTAACAGTATACTGGGAAAGTTTAAATAATATATTCTATTAACCTGGGATTCAAATTTTAAGTAAAATCTTTACAGAGCTGTTATAGCCTAGTGGTTAGGACAATGAGCTTTGAAATTAGCTGGAATGGGTTCAAATACTGGCTCCAAATGTTTGCTGTCTCTTAACTAATTCCACTTCCCCTCCACTAATATAGATTTGATAAGAGTAATACCTACTTCTTAAAGCTGTTTTGAGAATGAAGTGAAATCCTGAATGCATGCCAGGCGTACAGAAGACACACAATGATTGTATTGGAGACGCTAAATTACACATTTAATGCAAGACACAGAAAACCCAGTCTTCATCTTTACTTAGCAAAACAATGAAATTCTGGGTTTCAAACTAGCATGTATGCCTTTGATATATTATTTTACTATCTCCTTTTTTTGACATTCTTGCACTTTCATTCCAGCTTTGTTCTTGGAAAGGAAGACAGTAAAATGACAGCAGAATCCTGCATCTTTGATAAATGCTTTAATTTGGTATGTTAACTGTCTTGTGGGAGGCTGCTGTTTAATGGTACATTTTCAGGAAAGCCTATCTCTTAAATTAAGTTGTTTATATTTCAAATGCAACATGGCAAATTCAAGTATATTGTCATTATTCCACAGCCTTAGGAATCACGCCTTCAGCTTCTTTGAAAGGATGTTGTTTTTCCTCTTCCTTGCTGCCTAAATGGTCTTAACAGATACAAGAGCACCATCTTTTGGCAAACATGAATCATGAACTTAATTTTTTTTCCTAATGGCTTTCTTTCAACTCCTATCTTGTAGGTGGTCCTACTAAAATTGACTCAAATGCAGATGACACTGAAACAGGTACATCGTCAATTTTTTTTCCAAGTGACTTTAGCTTTGAAGGAACGAACCAAGCAACTTATTTCATTCCTCCCACAATAACTTGAACAATAAATAGCAAGGATATAGTTTAATAATATATTTTGTGGATCCAGAACCCTTGTAGGTTTCTGCTCACAATATATATCCATCCAAAAATGCCAGATTCACACAAGAGCCTTAACTCCCTGATTGCTCTGTCATGCATGCCCGGATCCTATTGCAGAATTACCCTATATCCTGCCAGTGTCCCCAGAGGATGATCCACTAACTACTGATGCTACTTGGCCCAGAATAACTCCGTTCTAAAGCGACGTGGATTCCAGCCCTCTACCTTTCTCCACAATACTTACCACTGCCGACTGCTTCACTGCCACTGCTACTGTTGTGACACTTCTACTGTGACACTATGAAAGGCTTTGCTCTTACTATACCCCCAACTATTTAATATTTTAAAAATCAATACAGAAATCAAAAACACCTAAATTTATATTTATTCAACTTCTAAGAGGACTCTGAGTTGCACAAATGTAGTAAGATCATTGTGTTTTATGTCTGGAGAGACAATAAAATGAGGGGAAAAAACCTCTATTTATGTTATACTCTTATTTATACTCTTATTTATACCTGTGTTTGCATGTAATGAAATATAGTGAAGAGTATTTGTTCACTGGAACAAGAAGTTTACATTTATTATTTTTAATGCTAAAATATTATAGTACTAAATGTGGGGACCATAATTTCCAGTGGTACAAAATTTTCCCAAATCTTGGAATGTATGTGTTGATGTTTAATGGAAAGGGAAGCATGTGAGACGCTAAACCTCTCTCTCTCTCTCTCTCTCTCATTAAATGAAGAAAAAAATTGAAAATTTATTGGGGAAATAACACATAGCTCCATCTATTATTCCTAAGAGTCTGCATGTACTATAGTGTGATGATCTTAATAGAACAGTACAAATTCAAAGAAGAAAGAAATTCATACTACTTCCAAAGGGTACATTCACAAGTAAAAATAATATTTTGATTCAAAGACATTTTATGTGATCATCTTAACAACATGTCTTAGGTGCCAGTCTCCAGCTCCACCCTAACATGGAGATTTATGTGCAGCAAGTTTACTGAGGAACACATCTGGTACCAAACCCTCTAGCGGATGGAGGAAGGGGGATTAGGCAGAGGGAGACACTGAACTGTGATGCAGTCAACGAAGGTCCAAGCCAATCCCTTGGGGAGCTTAGGAGCAGCGATGGCTCCTCAGCGTTGTCCCAAATTTAGCCAAGGGACCTAGGTCCTTGTCTGGCTACACTGAGTAGCTACTGGATGTGGGCTACCCCCAGGGAGAGAATATGACCTTGTGCAAGGCAGCTCATTCAGACCAAGTGCAAGTCCCAGGATCTATCAGCAGTCAGTACTCCCAGCAGCTGGCGAATGAATGCTTCTCACCTGGGGGGCAATCTGGGGAAGCCCTTCAACATCCACTGCATCCCAATGCGAAGATAAGGCAGAGTTTCCTGTTGTTTATATTCTCGGCCTTAATTTTAGCCTTCCTCACTAATTTGATATACCTTTAAACTCAAATACCACTTTCTATAGAAATTCTTAGACTTACAGTGAATTCTAAGATTAGAATGCTAGACATACAGACTCTTAGCTCAGAGTGACTTCCCAATTACCACGTCTTGAACAGAACAATCGTTACATTTTTTAATCAAAGAATAAATTATTGTGGCACTGTATCCAATGCCAGTCTCTTAGTATCACGGTTTCCGAACTATGTGCCACAGCACTCTAGGCACTGCCTCGAACTCACTGGAGAATCATAAGATACTTTTAAAATTCCAAGGAATCAGGCTTCCCTGGTGACACAGTGGTTAAGAATCCGCCTGCCAATGCAGGGGACATGGGTTCAAGCCCTGATCCGAGAAGATCCCACAATCCACGGAGCAGCTAAGCCCATGTGCTGCAACTACTGAGCCTGCACTCTAGAAGCCCTCAAGCCACAACTACTGAGCCCATGTGCCACAACTACTGAAGCCCGCATGCCTAGAGCCCATGCTCCGCAACAAGAGAAGCCACTGCAATGAGATGCCTGAGCATCGCAACGAAGAGTAGCCCCCACTCACCGCAACTAGAGAAAAGCCCACGCACAGCAACGAAGACCCAACACAGCCAAAAATAAATAAATAAATATAAATTACAGAGTGTTTTAAAAAAAAAATTCTAAGGAATCACAGCAATGTCAGAGTGTGAAATACTACCTCAAGGTTGTTGTTTTTTGTTTTATTTATTTATTTATTTATTTTTTTGCGGTACGCAGGCCTCTCACTGTTGTGGCCTCTCCCGTTGCGGAGCACAGGCTCCGGACGCGCAGGCTCAGTGGCCATGGCTCACGGGCCCAGCCGCTCCGTGTGGGATCTTCCCGGACCGGGGAACAAGCCCGTGTCCCCTGCATCGGCAGGCGGACTCTCAACCACTGCGCCACCAGGGAAGCCCAAGGTTGTTCAGTTTTAACATTAGGTTTAAGAAAGGTATCCTCCTCTTGATGATGTATCTTTGTAGAGCTGTGATTTCTGGGGTTAAAACGCTACTAACATGCAAAAATCAGTGTGGAATGAGAAAGGATGGTGGCCAGATCTAATCTAGTCATAAGGTTTGAGAAGGTATATACCCAACAGATGCACACATCCTATTAATAAGTAATCGTGGTGAACAAAGAGATGGAAAATATTTTTCTTTCAGGGTAAGCATATTACTTTTTTAAATGGCTTCTAAGTTGTCAGGACATAAATATGTATTAACACCTGTGGGCACTGTAAAAAAATTACTGAGTCACTAAAGGCATCATGAACCAAGAAACTTTGGGAACCTTTGATTAACATTCAATCACAGTTGGGAAAAGGATGTTACAGTCGAAGAAGCTACATGTGCAACAGCTCAGCTGTGAGGGATTATCTCATCGATATTTAGATCAATGTGTCTGTTCAGTGCCAGAAGACACTGCTGTCCATGTGGACTAGCACAAGATGATGTGGCAGAGACAGGCTGGGCCAGCTCTGAAAGACATTATAGACCTATTCACTTAATATTATTCCTTGAAGGCAATAGTAAGGATTTTAATACAGGGGAGGGACATGGTCAGAGATGCATCCTAAAAAGATAATTCTGGCATCACTGTTAATAACAGTTTAGTACTTTATAAATATTCAAGATGATTTAATGACCCAGGAGAGACATAACAAAGAGCTAAACCAACACACATTTAGGTAGACTAAGAAGGTCAGACTTTAGATATATAATGAAGAGAGACCAGCCATCGACTGGATATGAGTTATAAAGGAGAGAGAAATTCAAGAATGACTACCAGACTTTTGTCTTGTATGCCTCAAAGATCCGTCTATGCCACAAGAAAAGGAATGCAGTAGAGGAACATACTTTCACACAAAGACACTGAACTTTGCTTTGGCACATGGAGTATTTAAGTAGAGCTGTCTAACAGAGCTACACACAGATCTGGGGCTCCACGTAAGACCAAACAAGTGATATTTTACATCATTCGAGTGGAAGACGTTACCCTTTCACTTTGGAAGCGGGAAGGGCAAGAGCAGAGGCAGAGCAAGGCAAGGGAGCCATAATCCCCGGGATTGGGTCCAGCTACAAAAAGAAGAAAGAAAATTCCAGAAGAATGGCAATAGTGTAATACTGGGATGACTCCACACCATCATCAGCGACTCAAGCACCTAGTTTTTTTGCTCTGTTTCCTCAAGGTCAACTCAAGTTCCAAGACGGCTGTTGGAGCTCCAATAATCTCTCATTGGGCACAAAGAGAAAGAGAGCATGCCCATACTCTTTTAAAGAAAAAACTACATCCCACGTGGCATTCCCTTCACTTACCATTAGCTGGAAGTAAGTCAGATGTAAGGTTACCAATTCATCCAAGTTTGCCTGGGATTTTCTCAGGTTTATTACTGCAAGTCTCACAACCCAGAAAACCCCTCAGTCCCAGGCAAGTCAGGATGGTTGGTCACCTTAATCACATGATCATATGCCATGGCAAGAGAGGCTAAAACAAGTAGTTTTTAATCTACTGAACAACAAACGCAGTTAAAAACAGGTTTTGCTGCTAAGGAGAAAAGGAAAAATGGAAATGCGACCAGCACACAGGAAATGCAATAGATCTGGGTAAGCAACCAGCAGTGTCTTCTATAATGGTGAGCAGTGATCAAGACTTGGGGCTCATCAGTACTTAAGAGGAATGGAGAAAGAGAAGCTCATTAAGGGGACTAAAAAAGTACCATGTGAAATGTACAGCAAGAGCAAGTGAAACAAATTAAAATTCCAAAATATACAAACAGCTCATGCAGCTCTATGTCAAAAAAACCAAAACAACCCAATCAAAAAATGGGCAGAGCAATATTCCATTGTATATATGTGCCACATCTTCTTTATCCATTCATCCGTCGATGGACACTTAGGTTGCTTCCATGTCCTGGCTATTGTAAATACAGCTGCATTGAACATTGTGGGTTCATGACTCTTTTTGAATTATGGTTTTCTCATGGTATATGCCCAGTACTGGGATTGCTGGGTCATATGGCAGTTCTATTTTTAGTTTTTTAAGGAACCTCCATACTGTTCTCAGGGTAAGCTGGGACAAAGCGAGAGTGGCATGGACACATATACACTACCAAACATAAAATAGATAGCTAGTGGGAAGCAGCCGCATAGCACAGGGAGATCAGCTAGGTGCTTTGTGACCAAGTAGAGGGGTGGGACAGGGAGGGTGGGAGGGAGGGAGATGCCAGAGGGAAGAGATATGGGGACATATGTATATGTATAACTGATTCACTTTGTTATAAAGCAGAAACTAACACACCATTGTAAAGCAATTATACTCCAATAAAGACCTTTAAAAAAAAAAAGGGCAGATCTAAATAGACATTTCTTCAAAGAAATGGCCATACAGATGGGCAAAAAGCACAAGAAAATATGCTCAACATCTCTAATTATCAGAGAAAGGCAAATCAAAACTATGATGAGCTATCATCTCACACCAGTCAGAATGGCCAGCATCAAAAAGTCGACAAACAATAAATGCTGGAGAGGGTGTGGAGAAAAGGGAACCATGCTACACTGTTGGTGGGAATGTAAATTGGTACAGCCACTATGGAGAACAGTATGGAGGTTCCTTAAAGACCTAAAAATAGAACTACCATATGACCCAGCAATTTCACTGAGCATAGACTTGAAGGAAATGAAATCAGATCCTGAAGAGATCTCTGCACCCCCAGGCTCACTGCAGCTGTATTCGTGATAGCCAAGCCATGGAAAGAGCCCCCGTGTGCTCCACAGTTAGCCAACACTAGTATTTTAGTACTCTCTGAAAACACACATTTTCTTTGCCTTGGAAACTTCATTTCCTCTAACAGAGAGCTTCCTATAATTCAGGTGCTCCATCCTGGCTGCATTTTTCTTCCTGGCAACCTCACAGAGTGCTTTATCCGTGCCTGCAGTAGGCACTGCCCACTGTCAACATCTGTTCAGTGAAAAAGAAAGATTCAGGGGCTTCAGTCCCACGCTCTCCGGAGTATGATCGTAAGATTCTTGACAGGATGTAGAGACAGAGGTTATGGTTTTGATGGCAAATGAGACATAACTTCACTGTAAAAAAATGGGAGTCCCACCTCCTATTTATTCCAGCTTGCTCGCTCAATTACTTCACCACACAGAGTTTACCTTATCAGGATTTGAAGTCCATCAGCCACCCCTATGCTTTCTCCTTATGTACCAGCGTCCCACTGCCGTCACTTCGTTTCCTGTCCAGCTTAGAGGTCACGGCCCATGACATCAACCACACTTTTTTAAAATACCCTTATTGTCCCTATTCTCCCCCTGGCAAATCTCAACCTTGATAAACCCAGTGGCCCAGCTGGTCCATTTCAGCAGTGAAACTCACATTAAACTCTTTGCGGACTCTATCACCGGTCCTTCACAGCTACTCAGGTCTCAAAAATCAGGCCGCTTTCTTCAGTCCACTGCATTTTTAACTCAGCAGACCATCCCCGCTTCCCACCTCACAGATTAGAGAGACGCCACCAGCTAGGAAGTGCTTCAACCCCAGCACAGCGACAAAATCCTCCTGCGACAAAATCCTCCTGCGACAATGGAGGAGGTGGCTCTCCTGTCTCCCCAGGAATGCACTGAACTCTTTCCCTGGCCTTCCTTCTTTATTGACAACTGCCTGCTCCTGCACTCCATCTTTTCCTCTTTTTCACCAGCACCTTCTCACACACAAGCAGGCAAAAATCTCTCCCAATTAAAAAAAAAACTAAAATCCTTTTTTTTTTTTTTTTTTTGCGGTACGTGGGCCCCTCACTGTTGCGGAGCACAGGCTCCGGACGCACAGGCTCAGTGGCCATGGCTCACGGGCCCAGCCGCTCCGCGGCATGTGGGATCTTCCCGGACCAGGGCACAAACCCGTGTCCCCTGCATCGGCAGGCGGACTCTCAACCACTGCGCCACCAGGGAAGCCCCCAAAATCCTTTGATTGCTTTGTTCCTACCCTCTCCTTACAGTCAAATATCGCAAATAAACCGTTGGTGCTCACTTCCGCAATCTGGATTCTGCTCCACTGAAATGACTCTCAGTGAAGTCACCAGTGACTGTCATGTTACTGCTGCCAATGAACATGTTTTAGACCCTTTTTGATTAAACTGTGAATCAGAACACGGTAGGGCTGAAAAGTCAAGTCTGAGTTCAAATCACGGCTTTACCATTTCCTAGCTGTGAGACTCTGGGCAAGTCCATTACTATCGACTTTTATCTGTAAAATGGAGATAACAATAAGGAAAGTTACCTAACAGAGTAGTTTTGACTAGTAAATGAGAGAAATAATAGTGCAGTGCACAGCGCAAAATATGTTAAGTAAATATTAGTTTGGGTTTGTAACTATTTTTGTCTCTCCCCTTGATGGGTGACAATTCTCCAGGGATTTCTCACATTTTCACACACCTTGAGAGCAAAGGCACTGAGAGCCTTCCATTCTGGAATCCCTTTTCAAAGATTTTTGTACATGGTAACTTCTTGGAAGATAAACACTTTGTCCAGGGAGAGGGCAGATTATTCACTGCCCAGTATAATGAAGATAAGCCTCTCGGGCAAAATTGGGCAATTCTCCTTATGGTCCCCATTAAAAGACTGGGGTTTCCTAAGCTCATAGATCCACAGCTGTGAAACAAACTCACTGTGTGTGTAGCATCCACCTAGACCCACCCTCCACCGCCCCCCATGGAGCTTGCAGGGGGCGGGCAAGGAGAACAGATGCAAACATGCACTTCAAGTGGCCTGCTCAGCCACAATTAAGTCATTTGGCTCTGACTCAAGAATCTCATGTCCTTATAGATGGCCAACAGCACGTGAAAAGGTGCTCAACATGGCTAATTAATAGAAAAATGCGAATCACAACTACAACGAGGGATCACCTCACACCAATCAGAATGGCCATCATTAAAAAGTCAACAAATCATAGATGCTGGAGAGGGTGTGGAGAAAAGGGGACCCTCTTGCACTGTTGGTGGGAATGTAAATTGGTGCAGCCACTATGAAGAACAGTGTGGAGGTTCCTTAAAAAACTGAAAATGGAGTTACCATATGATCCTGCAATCCTAGGCATATATCCAAAGAAAACTCTAATTCAAAAAGTTACATGCACCCCAATGTTCATAGCAGCACTACTTACAAGAGCCAAGACATGGAAGCAAACTAAATAATACCCATCGATAGATGAGTGGATAAAAAAGATGTGAGATATATATATATATATATACATACACATACATATATATATATATACACATACACACACACACACACAAAATGGAATATTAGTCATAGTATGGAGGTTCCTTAAAAAACTAAAAATAGAACTACCATATGACCCAGCAATCCTGCTGCTATGCATATATCCTGAGAAAACCATAATTTAAAAAGACACATGTGGGCCTCCCTGGTGGCGCAGTGGTTAAGAGTCCGCCTGCCGATGCAGGGGATACGGGTTCGTGCCCCGGTCTGGGAGGATCCCATATGCCGCGGAGCGGCTGGGCCCGTGAGCCATGGCCGCTGGGGCTGCGCATCTGGAGCCTGTGCTCCACAACGGGAGAGGCCACAACAGTGAGAGGCCCACATACCGCAAAAAGAAAAAAAAAAAGACACATGTACCCCAATGTTCACTGCAGCACTATTTACAATAGCCAGGTCATGGAAACAACCTAAACGTCCAAAGACAGATGAATGGATAAAGATGATGTGGTACATATATACAATGGAATATTACTCGGCCGTAAAAAGGAATGAAGTTGAGTTATTTGTAGTGAGGTGGATGGACCTAGAGTCTGTCACACAGAGTGAAGTAAGTCAGAAAGAGAAAAACAAATATCATATATTAACGCATATTTGTGGAATCTAGAAAAACAGTTCAGATGAACCTATTTCCAGGGCAGGAATAGAGACACAGATATAGAGAACGGATGTGTGGACATGGAGGGGGAAGGCAAGGGTGGGATAAATTGGGAGATTAAGTTTGACATAAATACACTACCATGTGTAAAACAGATAGCTAGAAGGAACCTGCTGTATATAGCACAGGGAGCTCAGCTCAGCGCTCTGTGATGACCTAGATGGGAGGGATGGGGGTGGGAAGGGAGGGAGGTCCGAGGGGGAGGGGATATAGGTATACATATAGCTGATTCACTTCGTTGTACATCAGAAACTAACACACCATTGTAAAGTAATTATACTCCAATTTAAAAAAAAAGAAATAATGCCATTTTGAGCAACACAGATGGACCTAGAGACCATCATACTAAGTAAAGTAAGTCAGAAAGAGAAAGACAAATATCATATGGTATCACTTATTTGTAAAATATTAAAAATGATACAAATGAACTTATTCACAAAACAGAAATTGATATAGAAAACAAACTTATGGTTACCAAAGGAGATAGCAGGTCAGGGGTTGGGAGAGAGATAAATTAGGAATTTGGGATTAACATATACATACTCCTATATATAAAATAGGTAAACAACAAAGACCTACTGTATAGCACAGGGCACTACACTGAGTATCTTGTAATCACCTATAATGGAAAAGAATCTGAAAAAGTATATACATACATATGTGTATGTATAACTGAATCACTCTGCTGTACACTTGAAACTAACACAATGTTGTAAACTGTAAATAAACTACATTTAAATTTAAAAAAAAAAGAATCTCATGTCTTCTCTCAGCGTCCTTGAAAGTGTGGCAGACTTATTTGTTAGCTTGCAAATAGAGTAAAATCTCAGATCCTTCATGGTTCTTGACATTCTCTGACATATCCCGAGTTCGGAACCTGAAACCATCTTCATCCTGAAACCCCCTGCCCTTGGCCTCCATTATGCTTACCTCCTGCACTCTCACGTCTTCTTACTCCTAAACTGATTATGCCTGCGTCCTTGGTGTTCTTCAGAGTCTGTCTCTCTTTCCTGCTCCACCTTAATCCTTCCACGCTTGCCTGAAATCTCCTCTCTCCCTCCATGGCTTCAGTTAACACCTCCACGCCAATGGCCCTAAACTTATATCCATAGTCTGGATCTTTCTCCCAACCACCAAAATATTTATCTGTGTGGTTGCTAGACACTCTCACTTGAATATCTCATTCATCATTGAATTCATTCAAACTGAATTCATCATTGTCTCTTGAAAATTTGCTCCTGCTTTAGTTTTAATAAGAGAGCTATCTCCCCTACTGTTTCCCAGTTAGAAGATGGGTGCCATCCCTTGCACTCACCCCCACTGTCAATCATCAAGCCCCTTATGCTTCCCAAGTAGGTCTGAAAATAATCATTTCCACTATCTACATTGACATCATCATAAACCAAACCACTGTTCGAGTCTCCTCAACTGTTTCCTCTTCTTTCCTCTTCCAACCCATTTATCACATAGAAATACAGTCATCTTAACCTTTAAATCTTGTTTATAATATTTCTAAATGGCTTCCCATTGTCTTTATGTCAAAATCCAATCTCTTGGAATTGACTTCCAAAATCCAGAGCCCTGCTCATTGCTTCTACCTTTTCTTTCAAGATTCTACTCCTCAATCATACAGTACATCCCTGGGCTCCATAAATATGTAAAGCTATCTCTCACCCCAGGCCACTGCCCATGTTGTTTCTTCCTGGGGTTGCCAGGTGTCCAGTATTTAACTGGACAATCTATTTCTACCTTGTCTTACCCAGAAAATAAAAATTAGATAATGGATGCATATGTTCATTCCTTATCATTAAACAATTTCTTTAATGTGCAACTATGTTTTGATAATGAACCTAAGTAGTTAGAGATACTTCATTATTAATATGTAAACAAAATATTACAATACTGCCCCAAATTAGTTTCCTATCAGTCTAAGGGGAAAAGTAGGGGCTGGTCTTTAGGGCAGAGTCATCTCTTATTCTGGAAGGGCTCAGGGTGATGAGCTCTCTTGGTCACACAGATATATGTCCTATACTCAAAGTACTTTAGGGGTTCAATGTCACATACATAAGAGTACTAAGTAATATTATTTAAAAGATGATGGGGAGGAGGGTCTTCTGCTTCTAGGTATCATGGAGCAGCTGCTACCTGACTAATCTATCCACCAGAATGAAACAAAACAGAATAAACAAAAAAACCCAGCTACTAAAAGACATCAGAAAGTAGCAAAAGACAGCTTGAGTCACCAAAATTCCAGGGAAAAGGGAAATTCACAGAAATAAGTCATACATGTGCCAGGGCTTTTGTCTGCAGAGGTATGTGTTCATTTGAAGTTTTAGTCATAGGGACATACCAGAAAGAAGTAGCCTACAGTCTGGAAGTATCTCACTAGACTGGGAGGATGCGGGGGGAGAAATAATTAAGGACTATAAGGCAGACAGAATTTGAGAACTCAAGATACTGGAGAAAAAGTGAACTACAAATATGTGAAACCAAAATCTAAATGAAACTGCTCCTAGAAGCACTGGCCAACTCCTAATTTCACATGTACAAGGACAGCTGCCAAAAGCCAACAGAAAGTAACTTTAAGAGGGCAAAGGGCCAAATGGAAATATTAGCAACTTCTCAGGACTGGACATGGAGTTCAACATCACCTGATGAAGAAGGGTTATGATAGACACCCCAGCCACTCAGAAAAGACCCGTCAAGGGCTAAACCCTAAGAATAAGGCAGACTCAAAAAGGACTTGACTAAAGGTGATCAGTCTGTCTTCCTTCTGCCTGAGAAAAAAATCAAATCCTCTCCAGAAGAAAGTAGTATTACCCGAAGATTTTAAAACTGTCAGCACACTATGTCCAACACTGGATCAAAACTTATCAAGCACACCTAGAAGTAGACTAAGTGATCACAATTAGAAAAATAAACAATAAATACACACAGACTCAGAGGGAGTACAGATACTGAAGTTACGAGACATGGAATTTAACTATATAATGTGCTTAAGCAAATAGACTAAAATAACTATTTACTATGTGCCAGAAAAACTGATGAAAAAATTGGACCTGTTCACTAGAGAACCAGAATCTATAAGAAAAATCATCAAGTAGAAATCACAGAACTGAAAAAAATAAATTAAAAAAAATAGCAGAAAGAATACAGGGTTAGTAAACTGGATGAAAAATTTGACAGAAATAGACCTAAACTCAAAGAGATTAGAGGGTATAAAATACAGAAGAGTTTAAGAAACACATGAGTCAGGGTGAATAGGTATAACATACATGTAATGGGAGTTCCAGAAGGAGAGAAAAGGATTAGACAGAAGCAATATTAAGAGACTTTACCTGAAAATTTTTATAAAACTATGAAAGACATCTAGTCTCAGATTTAAGAAGTTACATGAACCTCAATCAGGACAATAATACGAAAACCATACTTTTTTTAAAAAATGGGCAAAAAGATTAAACTCTTCCCAGAGTTGTACACCCATTGGCCAATAGGCATTTTACCATGGCCAGCAAGGCTCCCATGGTTTGCCCAAGTCGCCGTCTCATAGCTGATTTCCTACTACTCTCCATCCCAACCGCGACCTTTCTTTCCATTCTTGCAACAAACCCAAACCCATTTCTGCCCTAAGCTCTGCCTAGAAGCTTCTCCCTTTGTTTGGAACCTGCTGCCCCACATCTTCATGGGACTGACTCATGATTTAGAGGCAGCTGCGGATCAATTACCCACACTAACTCGATTCCTTCCCCAATCTCTCTTTCTCTCTCTCTCTCTCTCTCTGTGTCACATCACATGATTTAATTTCTTCATAGTACTTCCGCTGTTTAATATCAGCCGCTTTCTCTTTTTTTGGCTTTGGAATGTGAAAATTTTATTTAATTGAGGTATGACTGACATAACATTATATTAGTTTCAGGTGTACAACATACTGATTTGCTATATGTATATATTGCAAAATGATCTTAACATCCATCCGCATACAGTTACAAATTCTTGTGATGAGATCTTTTTTTTTCTTTTTTTTTCTTTTTTTTTTTTTTGTAGTATGTGGGCCTCTCACTGTTGTAGCCTCTCCCGTTGCAGAGCACAGGCTCCGGACGCGCAGGCTCAGCGGCCATGGCTTACGGGCCCAGCCGCCCCGCGGCATGTGGGATCTTCCCAGACCGGGGCACGAACCCGTGTCCTCTGCATCGGCAGGCGGACTCTCAACCACTGCGCCACCAGGGAAGCCCCTTGTGATGAGAACTTTTAAGATCTGCTCTCTTAGCAACTTTCAAATATGCAATAAAGTATTAGTAACTACAGTCCCCATTATTAGCCCCTTTCGTTGCTTGATTTTTCATTGAGTGGCTCTCCCCAAGCATCTAAACCCCATTTGTCCAAAGATTTTGTCGGTCTTGTTCACCACTGCATCTCAGAGCCTAAAAGAATACCTGACATGTGATACATGCTCAGTATTGGGTGGTTAAATAAATGAACAAATGGATGGATATACACATCATACAAACCACTGATTTCGGGATTTCCCTGGCAGTCCAGTGGTTAAGACTTCACCTTCCAATGCAGGAGGTGAGGGTTCGATCCCTGGTCGGGGAGCTAAGATCCCACGTGCCTCACGGCCAAAAAACCAAAACATAAAACAAAAACAATATTGTAACAAATTCAATAAAAACTTTAAAAATGGTCCACATCATGGGGGCTTCCCTGGTGGCACAGTAGTTAAGAATCCGCCTGCCAATGCAGGGGACAAGGGTTCGAGCCCTGATCCAGTAAGATCCCACATGCCTCAGAGCAATCAAGTCCATGCGCCACAACTACTGAGCCTGTGCTCTAGAGCCCACGAGCCACAAATACTGAGCCCACGTGCCACTACTGAAGCCCGTGCACCTAGAGCCCGTGCGCCACAACAAGAGAAGCCACTGCAATGAGAAGGCTGTGCACAGCAACAAAGAGTAGCCCCCGCTCATCACAACTAGAGAAAGCCCGCGTGCAGCAACAAAGACCCAACGCAGCCAAAAATAAATTAATTAATAAAAATGGTCCACATCAAAAAAAATCTTAAAAAAAAAACACTGACTTTATGTGCCAAGACATGTAATTATCTTCACCTATTGATCCTTAGAGAGAGTTCCTTAGAATGTTCTCTTCCTCTCTTCTACTTATCCAGTCCCCTCAAGGCCCAACTGTATTTTTGTACCTGCATAATGACTGTGACTAATTCCACCATCACTGATTTTTGTATTTTCTGACTTCAAACAGCCTGAGAGCTTTTCTGTACAGTGTAACATTTCACTGCATATTCTTCACCTACTCAAAATTAAAATTTCAATTACTTGCTTGCACAAGAGGCTAAAAACTCCCTGAAAGCAGTCCTTATCATATCTGTTACTATAGATCACATTTTATCAAGCAATATTCATTGATTTATAGATTAGTGGATGATGAATTTAACAAAGTATCAATAGATTAAAAGTGGAAACCTGACAATAACAATTTATAAATTAAGAAAAAAAAGTGATAACTGAAGGGAGGGTGTAGCTCTCTAACCATTTGGGACAAATCACTGCAAAGCTTTGAATCTTTGCATCGTCAAATGAGGTCATTTTTTCAATTCACTTTGGTTCTTCCCTCAATCTCTTCACCAAAAAAAAATAAAAATGGACTTGAGATGCTGATGATTGTTAGTGTCTGACTATCTTTGAATCACTCTGGTTTAGTCTTTCTCCAAAACTGTGAATTGTTCTAAACCATAAAAGAAAGGTTATGGTGCCTGGCATTCACTCTTCCTCTTAACTTATCTGAAACCTACTAATTCTTTTAGACTTGCTCAAATTCTTACCCCCCTAAAGGTTTCCCTAGCTGATCTGGTCCAGAATGAGCTTCCCCTAACCGTTCTTATGTATCCCTCTTAGTCCCTGGCACGCTAATAAGTTTCTTTAAGTATGTATTGAACAGATTATTTTTAATCACTAAGGCAATTTAGTATTTAAGGAGTAAGAAAATAATACACTCTGAATCTATTAGAAGACCAATATATTTCAAATATTTAAAAGAGAAAAACACAGAATCCATAAATCACTAAGAAGTGCAAAGGGCGACAGATGCCTGACACTAAAACTGAAGCAAAATAAAAGGATATGAGGTACAAAAGGAAGATTAGATGCACCATCACTTTAAAAAATGAGTAGGAAAAAAGACTTTTATTTACTGTGACTTTTAAAAGGAAAAGTGGACCATCTCTCAAGAGCAAAGATGATTTAACTTGGCTGCAACAATATGTGAAGGATTAAGGACCAACGTAATGCTCCTCAGATACAAAGGTGACAAGAGACACGGAATAAAAAGAAATTGAGATGGGAAATGCAAGAGAGTTCACAATACAGAGAGAAAGTAAATGAAAAAAAAAACAGTAAAGGCGAAAATAAATCATGTACTGAAGGGTGACATAGAAAATAAGGACAACTGTATAAAGAAGAAAAACATCCACATTTCTCACGAGTGTCAAAAAATAAAAGAAGACTTACCTGAAGAGAGACAAACACTAAGTGTCTTAAATCTGGTGAACTACCTGGGACAAAGGAACAGAATATTATTGACAGACAGGGTAGACACTGAGATCAAGTGAAGTAGCCAAGATATGGAGAGGAGATTAAAGATAACCTGGGGGTAAATTGAAAGACTTAAACATAGATAAGACACAAAGGGAATCAGTTGTCTGCAGAGAAAAATACAGCACTTGTACCACGCAAAAGGAGAAAGGTTGGTTACTATGAAGCCCACATTTAAGACTATATAACGCATACGGATTTAGAAGCGATCACAGGATGTGTAACGTGGACAAGACAGGAAGCTGAGCCTGCATAAGAGGCACTGAGAGGTAATAATGCACTGGACTCAAAGACAGTGAAGATGACACACACGGTACAGAGAAGAGAAAAGGGGGCCGAGGTAATAACTGAAACACAGAAAAGCAAAACACAATCTGAGATTGACAAGGAGCCACAGGAATGTTTCAGGGTTAAAAGGGAAAAATGGAAGGGGTGCAGTTGGTACAAAATGAATTTAAGAAGAATCGTCTTAGGACATTTTAGGGGGGAAAAGAAGAGCTTTAAGTTGAAATAACAAAGTCGCACCAAATGCAAAAGTCTTCATTAGATTACCATGGTAGAAAGTCAAGATGTCTTCAAATTTCAGACAGGGACAGTGAATGGCCCTCTGTAATTTAAGGATGGGTTGGCAAGGGTGAGGCAGGGGGACAGGAAAAAGAATTCCCCTATTATACAAATGCCAAAGGCATAATAGGCCAACATCTTGGATAGGGAAAAATAAACCTGGTTAAGAATCAAATGAAGAAAGTTGCATTAAATTAAACAACCAAAGTAAATAAATAAAGGGGAAAAGGAGGTGAGACTATGTAAACCTGAAAAAGTATTTTGTACACATATTAGACAAAATCAACTTCAAGTCTGTGAAGTACAATAGATTACAGGGAAAAAAATGCAGTTTGGACCATTTTGAAAAAAACAAAACATTCCATACCTCTCACTGTATACCCAATTCACTGCCAAATATGGTAGACATTTAAATATAAAAAAATAAAATGCAATTAATATATAGTGAATGTTTATCCGGTCTCAGGTACAGAACACTCTTCCTGAGCACATATGTCAAATCCTTAAACTAACTAAAAAAGTGTTTGCATGTCAAGAATCATCATGAAGAAATATCAAAGGTAAGTTTATAACAAACTAGGAAAACCATTTACAACCTATACGACAAAGAGTTACCAATTTTAATATAGAGGGATCTCTTTAAAATACATAAGAAAAAAAATACCCTAATCAATGAGAACAAGCAATTCACAAAAGAAGGGAAGTAAATAACCTAGAACACTTTTTAAAAGTTTAATTTCATTGTTATTTCAGGAAATATAAAGTTATAAAATAATATGATAGCTTGTTATGCATACAATTTGGAAAAGTAAAAAAAAAAAAAAATGAGGTAAAACTCTGTACTATTAGGATCTCACGTAAACAGGCATTTCCATATACCCGAGTCACATGTAAACTAAAGTAAGCTAACCGGAAGACAATTAGCAACACATATCATAGTCTAGCAATTCAATTCAAGACACTAATTTACCTAGAGTAAAAAAACAGGAATGTGAAATTAAAACATTTCTCCAGCAACGCTAACTATAGAATTCTAAGGAAAAATATTGGAAATTAATATTTAATCATCTAATTTGACCAAACAAATCACCCAATATAACATAGGATAAAATATTGTCCTAGCATATTGGCCTAATATGTTAAAAATGATGTAGTGGAAAATAAAATGACATGTAGTGTAGTTCACAATATGCTACATGGATGAAAATTTAAATAGTGGTCATTCTGAGTACTTGGTTATAAGCAATTTTTTTCTTATTTACATATTTTCTAAATATAATATTTAATCCAATAAATAAGCATAGTTTTAGTAATATGACAAACAATGTAAAAAGTTATGGTAGAAACATCATAGAAAAAAATGAGTTAGAAGACAGGATATATATTTATGAAGAAAAACAGACTATACACACATATACACACACACACACACACACACACACAAACACACCCTAGTTAACTCTGTGAAAGTGTATTATATTCCAGGCTACTTCAATGGCTGAGTTTTCCAAATTGTTCACAAGAAATAGGTATCACTTTTGTATCAGATTTGAAAAATATTACTGAATAAGAACCACTTTTTGTTAAGGTACAACGGTTATTAAATTGATATTTTCAGAAAATCAAGGCACACGAGCTGCAAAAGCTTTCTTTGTGTGTGAATAATGGTATGAAAAACAAAGGTAACCCAGAGAAAGGAAAAATCATGAAGAAACAAGTTGGTTTAATGAGGTTATGGAGACAAACAATATCCTGGGGAATATTTCAAGAAAAGTAAACATAGAGAAAATGAAATGAGAGATCAAAGTTGACTTTCCTGGGTCAACAGTGATGAATAGCCTTCCCCACAAAAGTAGGGTACAGGAATCCATGTTTGAACTAGGCTTAAAGATGACACACCAAGAGTTCCAATTGGAGGGGGGCAGTAAACAGAAGAATTTTAAAGCTGAGTAAAAAGATCATGTTCCATGATCATTTTTAAAATATACTATTGAGCACTTACTTTAAAAAAATCATTAAGGGCTTCCCTGGTGGCGCAGTGGTTGAGAGTCCGCCTGCCGATGCAGGGGACACGGGTTCGTGCCCAGGTCCGGGAAGATCCCACATGCCACGGAGCGACTGGGCCCGTGAGCCATGGCCGCTGAGCCTGCGCGTCCGGAGCCTGTGCTCTGCAACGGAAGAGGCCACAGCGGTGAGAGGCCCGTGTACCGCAAAAAAAAAAAAAAAAAAATCATTAAGTGTCATGGTGGGTATTAAAGATTTTGAGAAAGAGAGAGAGAGATACTCTGCCCTTAGCATCTATCAATCTAACCAAAGAAATAAGAAATATAAATGAATGCAAATATAAATTCATAAACAAATATGTATTAGGCAATATTGGGTTAATATCAAGTAAGTAGTATCAACCACGAAGGATTAAGTAGCTGAGGGCAAGGTGCAAGAGTGCAGGGCTGGGGTTATCCAGAAAGTTTTTCCCAGAGAAAACGGGATTCTGAATATCACCTGTATAGTAAAAAATGGGGAAAACAATGTGACAAGGCACCTAGGGTGACCTGAAGATCACATCACTATTCCTTTGCCATAGCAAAGAAACAGCACCTAAAGTAAATGCACATGAGAAAAATGACAACACAACTACGAGGCCAGGCCCTCTGCCTTCATATCTGTGGGGTAATGAGGAAAGCACTATTTGTTCATGTATTAGGTGATGCTGGACCACACAGAATCATTTCTAGCTCCATAGATCCAGGGTTCTATAACCACCCTGTACTCCACTGGAGAGCTAACCAAAAAAACCACCGAGGTGGTACACAAAATTAGACCGACACAGAGATGCCAAAGGGAAGCAAAGACAAAGTCAAGGTGGTGAGCAAGCAAAGGCAGGGTGCCTCTGACAGTCTCCAGAGGTAACTCTCGGAGAAGGGTGAGCAGAAAGGTGTGCTTCTGGGCATGCAGAAGCCAACTGAAAAAAAAAAGTGCAGAAGAGGGACCTACAGTCCACAAGGTGAGAGTCTGATTTCTGTCGTGCGTCAAAAGCACTAAAGGAGCCAAGGACGAAGGAAAGCAGCAGGAAATCAGAGACTGGGCCTGAAATATAGAAAGAGAAGAGCCCCATTCTTGTCATGCCTGCCGCAAGTATTTACTGAATGCCCGTGTTCTCATATGACCTGAGAATGAGTAAGAAATACAATGTCTTCAGAAAAATGATATGCCGGGGTCATCATGGGCAGGAGGAAAGGGTTTGTAAATGAGGATGAGAGACTGTGCTGAGATAACTTGTGAAAGAAGAACTAGGAATAACATGGGGCCAAAAGAAAGGAGAAAAGAAAGGAAAAGGGAGGGAGGGAGGGAGACAGAGCCCACTGGGAGGAAGCCAGCAGCCCTTAGAAAAAGAAATGATCGGTCAGGCTCCCAGGGCCATGAGAAATGAAGTGCGCACTTGGGGAGGAGCTTCAAGATGGCCGAAGAGTAAGATGTGGAGATCACCTACCTCCCCACAAATACATCAGAAATACATCTACATCTGGAACAACTCCTACAGAACACCTACTGAACGCTGGCAGAAGACCTCAGAACTCCCCAAAGGCAAGGAACTCCCCACGTACCTGGGTAGGGCAAAAGAAAACAGAATAAACAGAGACAAAAAGGTTAGGGACGGGACCTGCACCTCGGGGAGGGAGCCGTGAAGGAGGAAAGGTTTCCACACACTAGGAAGCCCCTTGGCGGGCGGGGGCGGGAAGCTTCGGAGTCGCGGAAGAGAGCACAGCCACAGGGGTGCGGAGGGCAAAGTGGAGAGATTCCCGCACAGAGGATCGGTGCCGACCAGCACCCACCAGCCCGAGAGGCCTGTCTGCTCCCCCGCCGGGGTGGGCGGGGCTGGGAGCTGAGGCTCCGCTTCGGTCGGAGCTCAGGGAGAGGACTGGGGTTGGCGGCGTGAACACAGCCTGAAGGGGCTAGTGCGCC